>NC_086210.1:10369015-10629030 GCF_035770615.1 Melospiza melodia melodia | reverse complement strand
GCCCCTGGAGGAGTAAAATCCATCAGCAACCTCCAAGTGACTGAGGATCCATCCTGATCAGAGCAGCAATGAACAGAAATGGGCACAGCTTTGTGGCTGCCCCAGCTCTGAGATGAGCCCTGGGCCTGGAGCAGGAGCAGCTCTTGAGGGCCCCAAGGCCGAGGCTCTTGTTCTGCCCTGGACAGATGGGATGGCAGCAGGGGCTGCCAAGTTCTCAGCACCTCAGGCAGAAGGGAGCAGGGAAGCCAGGGAGCCTCCTTTGGCCTTGGCCAAGCACCTTCCCCCACGGCTGGGGCTGAGTCCTGTGGCAGCTGCAGCTGCTGCTGTGCCCTTGCCAGGGGCTGAGGCGGTGGGGCAGTGCCCAGAGCAGCCTGATCTGAGCAGAGCTGTGGGGCCAGAGCTGGCTGGCCTGGGGAGAGGCCCTTGGTGCTGCCCAGAGCTCAGGGCAGCTGGCAGAGCTTGCAGGGAGCTGGGCTGGGTTCAGAGAGCCTGGCCCAGAAACCATCAGTGTCCATCTCAGCCTGGCTTAGCGTGCAGAGACCAAGAAGTTCAGCCTAGAGTCTGCAAGTTCTCTGGGTGGGAGCTGAGCTTGTGAGCCCCTGAGACCCGCCAAGTGCTGGGGCTGCACCTCCATCTCCAGAGATGTGATAGATAGGAGCAGGGACAAATAATTCCTGCTGGATTGTTTCTTGTGTTTGCTTATACAGGTGACCTGGAGTCATATGTAGATGAGCTGTTTTGTTTCAGATAACTCGGGTAAAGTGATAAGAATAATATTTTTAGCTGAAAATAACACTTCACACATAATACACAATAAGAAAGAAAACACACATAATCAGAAGAGCATCTGAGTTTTTAAGAGTGTGAGACTCATTGATGTCCCAGCAGTCAAACCTGTTCAAATACTTTCCTCAGGGCTTCCTTGAGATGAGAGGTGACCACCAGAGGCCAAGGCCAGCCAGAGCTCCCTGTCCGGCAGCTTTTGTCTGGGAGAACCCTGGCATAGAGGGAATTTTCGAGGGAAGTATCAATTTTGGCTGTGGGCACCTCGAAGGACAAATGGTTCTTTTCCATAGGAAGGAAAGCACTGGGCACCAGTTCTCAAGGGGCTGATGAATGGCAGCCCTCAACATTCCAAGATCAGCTGGGCCTGTCAAGTGGGCCCTGGGGGGCCAAGCTAGCCAGATCTGTTCCATGTTCCCTTGGTTCCATGAGGCCCTGCAGTGTCACAATGTTCTTGCTTCTGCGGTGTCACAATGGCCCCATGCTTCCAAGAGGCCCTGCAGGGTCACAGTGGCCCTTTGGTTCTGTGGGGCCCCACAGGGTCACAATGGTCTCCATGATTCCATGGGGCCTTGCAATGCCACAATGCTCTCCATGGATCCCTGGTGCCCTGAATGGATCACAGTGGTCCTTTGGCACCACGGGGCGCTGAAATGCAGCAATGGCCTCTTGGCTCCACAAAGCCCTGCTGCTTCACACTGGCCTCTTGGGACCATGCAGCCCAACAGAGCCACAATGATGTCCTTGGTTCCACGAGGCCACACAGTGTCACAATGGTCCCTTGGATCCATGAGGCCCTGAAGTGTCATCATGATTCCACAGGAAGGAAAGCAGGAAGTAAAGCATGGAGCCCCAGTCTTCCAGGAGCTGATAAACAGCAGCCACTAGAGGCCGAGACCAGCCAGATCTGTCTGTCCTGGCAGCTTTCTTCTGGGAGCAACAGAATAAATACCTTGTATCTCAGGTATAAATATTCTGTATCCCACATATATGGGATTTTGGGGGAAGAATCCCAATTTCAGCCCATGAGCACCTGGATGAGAAGGCCAGTTCTTTCCCTCAGGAAGGAAAGGACAGATCCCCAGTGTTTTTAGGGCAGATTAGAGGCGACCACCAGAGCCAACTTGAGCCAGGCTTGTCTGTCCTTGCAGCTTTTGTCCAGGAGAAACCCTTGCATGTAGGGAATTTGGGAGAAGAACCAATTTTGTCCGGAGCTGTGAGCAGAGGCTGAGGGAGCTGGGCTGGTCCAGCCTGGAGCAGGGAAGGCTGAGGGGCTCCTCATGCCAGCCTGGCAGTGCCAGCGAGTAGGGGATGGAGAACACAGAGCCAGGCTCTTCACAGGGGGGCCTGGTGGAAGACAAAAGCCAATGGGTGGAAGGGGAAAGAGGGGAGATCAGCCAGGAGAGGAGGAGATGAAATGAGTCAGGCTAGTTTCAGCATTTCCTCAACACCAAGAGCAGCCTGACCTCCCTTCTCCATTCACCACTGACAGCTTTGCAAATCAGGAATTGTTCGAGCTGTTCTGTCCTCACTCCAGGACGAGAATCCTGATACAAGAAGTTAATTGTGTTTATATCTATCACAGAACCATGTTTGTGTGAAATAAATTTTAGTATGAAAATCACTTGTAAATGATGGACTCATCAGACACTGCTGGGGCATTGCACATGGCTCAGGGAAGAGTTTGTAATTGTGTGATTGTTATTTTAATCGTGTGATTGTTATTAAATTGTATCCTGTTCAACTGTGGTCTGTTGGGTAGGACCAGTGTAGGATGGACGGAGCTCAGATTTGTACGAGGCTACTCTGAGTGACAGGGCTTGGATGGGGGAAATGGTGGGGTGGGGGCAGGGACAGAGTCTGATTGATTGTCAGCCATGAAGGGCCATGATTTTCATATCTATTCAAACTGCATGAGGTAGTACTTGGATTCAATATCAATTGGAGATTGCACATGTCAATGAATTACTAGTGAAAAAAAAAATTACAAGACCTAAAAAAATATTTTCTTGCTGTCTTTTTAATCTCAGGGTATTCACATTGAAAAGGCTTCTGAAATCTGACTAATCAACCACAAAAGATCTGAACACTTAAATCAAATTATTCCCAGGGGCTTGGGTTCTTAAGGTGTTCTAAATGTTAATGAGCCCTGGGACACTGAATTCCTGCACTGAAGAGCTGAAGGCTGAACAAGCCTCTGGAGCAGGAAAATTCAGCAGCAGCCTCCAAGTTGCTGAGGATGTCAGCAGCCCCCACTGAGGCCATCCCTGCCCAGAGAACGTGGGGGAATGGGCAGACAAGGAGAGCATCCCTGGGGCTGGGGCAGCACAACTCAGAGGTACCAGCGGCTCCAGCTGGGAAATGGAGTGTGCAATGTGGCTGGGAAAGCCCTGCCTGGGCTGTGCCAAGCAGGACACACAAGCCCTGACCCCCATCCACTAAAAAACTCTCTCAAGGAGATATTTAAAAGGAATTACAATTGTTTGTGTCCTCTGAGTTGGATGTACTGGAGAAATACCAACAAGAGATTCTCAGGAGCTCAAAAGAACTAAACAGCCTCTACTGGTGACTTTAGAAAATCAGAGAAATTTTGGGAAAAGGTTTTTTATGACATTGTAGTGGTTTTGGTTTGGTAATTTTAATTTTTTCTAATCTTGAAATTTCTTCTAATGAAATTTCTAATGAAATTTTTTCTAATGTATTGATAAATGTGGTGGGTTTTAGTGTCGGTTAAGTATTTATGCATTTATTTTGTTGTGAGACAGGATTAGGAGAAAGGTAAAGTAGGCTTAAAATTCCAAAAGGGTATAAAGAAAATGTTTTTAAAAGTAATCAAAAGAAAAAAAGTAGTAAGAATTAAAATAAACTCTTTAGAACACTTTACTTTTCCTTACAACTTTTTGTTTTTATGACAATGTAAAGAAACTAAACTTAAATTTTCTATTTATTTTACTATATCTAGAATAGTCTTTTTTTAGATTACTTTGGGAGAGAAGTTTTCCTTGTTAAGGTTATTGAGATATTTTTTACAAGAGAAGAAAACCGTTTTTTTGTGGTTCTTAATTTTGTCATGGATAATATGAAGTTGTTTTTATTGCTACAAGTTTTTTTACAGCTTGTTGATGGGTCATTTTAAAATTATTTTTATCTCTGAGAATAGAGATCTTCTCTTGGAGATATTGGATTACTTTTTTTTTTTCCCTGTTTAAACTTTTTTATGAAACTACATTTAGTTTAACATTTGTTTATTTTTAGTATGGAGGTCTTTGTTTGATATTAATTTGTAATTTTTTAAAATAGTTTTTTTTTGTTTTAAAGGAAAAGGGTTTTTCCTTTATAGTTTATAAGAGGATTTTAGTTTAAAGATTAAGATAATTTTTCTTCTTTTTTGGGGGATTCAATTTATTCTTTTATGACTTTGATGGTTTTATATATTTTTTTAATATGCTTGTATTTTGTTTTCTTTTCTTATAATCGAAGGAGGCTTGAAGTTTGAAAGGACTAATACCTGACCTGCCAGTAACTTGTGGTGGAAGTTGTGTTTCGGCTGTGTTAGGATTGGTTTTATGGTTTGTTTTTGGCTTTTTTCGTGTTTAAGTTTTTAGTTGTAGGGTTATTTTGTATGGGTTGTATGTTGTAGGGCTTTTTGGTTTGAGTTGTGTTGGGGAAAAGGGACTTGATATTAAGAATTTAAGAGGTATGGCTAGATTTGTTCTGGTTGGGGTTTTGTAGCCTCTTTTGTTTTCCTGTTTGGGAGTTGTTGGGGTTTGGTTTGGTTAGAATGGGGCAGATGTGGGGGGCAGCCTGGGGAGGGGGGATGGGGCTCAGCCCACAGCAGGGTGGTTTGGTTTGGTTTGGTTTGGTTGAGATGGGGGCTGAGACCAGGGCCCGCTGCTTCTTTGTTGATTGGAAAAGAAAGAGGAGGTTCCTGGGTTTTTCATCTTTAACATGTGTTTCACAGAGGCATATTCAGTATCTTAGTGATTTAACAGATTGTCAGTTACACAGAAAGTTTTGTATTACTTTTGAAAATTCTTCTCATGTTGAACTACTACAGATATTCAATCAACAGAAAACACTTCTCAAAGCATTGACTTGGCCCATTCAACTTCACAAGCTTCAAGCCTGTTCAATGTAATGTTAATCAAAATTTGCAGCAGCACAGAAACAGAAGAAGAAGACACAGAAAGAGAGAAAGACAAAAAAGATACAGAGGAGAACTCACACAGCCCCTACTCCTGCATTCCAGCACTGTTAGATGGAAATTCCAAGACGAGGTAGGGTCAAGATGTGTGCTTGCCTTGTGGTCAGCCTTCAATACTCCTGGGTCTTGCTGGGCCCTTCCCCCAGGTAGGACTTGGGGTCATTTGGTCCCTCAGGAGCTGGGCTGGGGGCTGCAGAGGTGGCTGTGGAGCATTGCCTGTGCTGTGCCAGGGACTGGCAGACACTTCTGGGCTGGGATAGAGGCTCTGGGGGGATTGGGGTTGCTGGGTAGGGCAAGGCTGGGGTTCCAGGGTAGGGCAAGGCTGCACCTGCCCCTTCCTCCCCCACACATGAAATGTTTTGAGCCAACAATCTCCTCCAGTCTGTCACAATCGGGAATGCTGGAGGTGGAACCCCAATTCTGGCCGTGTGCACCTGGACTAGAAGGACAGTTCTTTTCCATAGGAAGGAAAGCACAGAGCCCCAGTGTTTGGAAGGCAGGTGAGAGCCTCACTGGGCCAAGCCAGCCAGACTTGTCAATAATGGCAGATTTTGTTTGGGAGCAGTGTTTGAATATAGGGAATTTTGGAGGTGGAACCCCAATTTCAGCCATGGGTTCCTGGAGAAGCAGGACAGTTCTTTCCCAAAGGAAGGAGAGCACGGACCCTTCCCTAGTGTTTTGTGGATAGAAGAGACGTGACCCTTGGGAAACCACTGCCAGCCAGACTTGTCCTGGCAATATTCCTATGGGAGCAATCCCTGGATATAAGGAAACTTGGAGGTGAAATCCCAATTCTGGCCATGGGTTCCTGGAGGAGAAGGACAGTTCTTTTCCATAGGAAGGTAAGCACAGAACCCCAGTGTTTCAGCAGCAGATGAGAAGCGACCCTCAACATGCCAAGGTCAGTTGGACCAGTCAGGCAGTGTATGGGAGGAGAAATCAGTCAGATATGCTCTGTATCCCCTTGGTTTTAAGAGGCCCCATAATGATTCCATTGGGTCCAGCAGTGTCATAATGGACCCTTGGTTCAGTGGAGTCGCACAATGTCAAAGTGGCCCCCAGGTTCCAGAAGGCTCCAAGTTTCACAATGGTCCCAATGATTCCAAGAGGCCTTGCAGAGTCACAATGGTCTCTGGGGTTCCTCAGGCCCCACAATGTCATGTGACTCTTCTGTTCCATGATCCTGCAATGTCACAATGGACCTTTGGACCTTGGGGGTTTGTGGTATCACAATGGTCTCCTTTGGCTCCAGAGTGTCACAATGGACCATTGATGACAGGAGGCCCCTCTATGTCACCCTGGAGCTTTGGTTCCATGCAGCCCTGCAGCGTCACAATGAACCCTTGGTTCAATGGGGTTCCACAATGTCACCATGGCCCCTTGGTTCCATGCATCCCTGCAGTGTCACAGTGGTCTCCTTTGGTTGCCCAGTGTCACAATGGACCTCTGATCACACGAGGCCCTGCAATGTCACAATTGACCTTTGGTTCCATGCAGCCCAGCAGTGTAATAAAGGCCTTTTGGTTTCATGAGGCCCCAATGGTCCTCTTGGTTCTGTGAGGACGGACCCCCAGGGTCACAATGGTCTCACTGGTTTCATGAGGCCTCATAGTGTCACAATGCTTTTCTTATTCCATGAAGCATCATAGTGTCACAATGGTCTCCGTGATTCCATGAGTACCCTCAGTGTCACAATGGTCCCTTGGTTCCATGAGGCCATGAAGTCGCTTAATGGTGTCTCCATGGTTCCATGAGGCCTTGCAACATCACAGTGGACTTTTGGATGCACGGGGTCTCACAGTGTCACAAGGGACCCTTGGTTCCATGACACCCCAAACTGTCACAATGTTCTCACCAGTTCCATGAGGCCCCGCGGTGTCACAATGGACCATTGGCTTGATGGGGCCTCTAAGTATCACAGTGATCCCTGCATTCCATGGAGCCACACAGCGTCAGCACAGTCCCCTTGGTTACATTAGGCCCAGCAATGTCACAGTGCTCTCCATGATTCCATGAGGCCCCACAGTGTCACCATGGTCCCTTGGAATCGCAGGGCCCCTCAGTGTCACAATAGTCCCTTGGTGTCATAGGGCCCCACAGTGTCACAATGCTCCCTTGGTCTCACAGGGCCCCACAGTGTCACAATCGTCCCTTGGTCTCACAGAACTCCACACTGTCACAATGGTCCCTTGGTTCCATGGCCCTGTGCTATTGCTGCATTCCCCCCTCCCCTTCTCAGGTTACCCTGCCAGCTGAGAAATGCTCCTTGGGTGCCTCAGCCTTGGCCAACAGCCCCTGGGCTCAGCTCCTCTGCAGCTCATCACAAACACTGTCTGCTCCAGACACTGCTGCTGCCCAGCCAGCTCCTGGTTCCTTTAGCAGCAGCCCTGGGAACTGTTTCTGTTCCCTCAGTGGCACAACATCCCTGTTCTCACACTGCCAAAGAAAGCTGTTGGTACCAAGCGTGGCCAGGATGAACCATTGCTGGGACTGAAGCCCCTCTCTTGGGGCCCCTGCAAACAGCGCTCCAAAAGGAGCCCTTGGAGCTCTCCTGGGCCAGCGATTCCCTCTGAGTGGGGCCTCTCCCAGCCGGGAACTCTCCTGTTTGCTGCACTTGGGGATCCCAAACAACGACGGAGCCTGGGCCGATCCCCCCACTCCTCCAGGCTCAACACTTCACCCACTAGGGAGGTGCCAAAGAATCCACAGTGAGCATTTCCTGCCCTCAGGGGAATTTCTTACAGGTGCCTTGCACTGACTCTTGGTGTCTGTGTGCACACAGGAGTGCCTGTGCTGGGGAAATGTGGCAGAAATGCTGCTCTCTGAGGGGCTTGAGTGCCTTGGATAGCTGAGTCAGTCAGGCCTGTAAATGAGGTTAAGTCACGAGCTCTAAGCTAAGTTAAATGCTGCTAAGAGTTGTTCTTTTCCTAAGTTGTTATGACTAATATAGGTTAGTAGCTAAGTTAAATATTGATAAATGTTAGTCCTTTGTTAAATTGCAAAGACATGGGTTACAAGTTTGGTTAAGTACTGTTAAGTGCTGTTCTTTAGCTAAATTGTGAAGTTGAAGATATCAGTTAAGGTTAAAATTCAGTCCTGTTAAGTGTGAGGCCTGTTAAGCTTTAAGGCCATATTCCTTTTATCCTTGCCCTCACTGTCCTTGTGTCACACACATACACAGGGACAGTTCTTGGTTAATTTCTGGTTTGATTGACTGGATTTGGTTTGTTTTTGTTGTTGCTTTGTTTCCTTGGTGTGCCTGAAGTGTCCAGTCAGGAGCAGAGTGACTCTTGCCAAGGAACTTTGTGCTGCTGTCCCTTAATATTAAATCTGGTTTTTGCTGATCCCTTGCTGGGGATTTTTTCAGCACTCTCAAGGCCTCATTGGTAGCAGGGTGAAGGAGCCCTGGCCCAGGCTCTGGCCCTGGAGGACACTGGGACGCTACCGGGGGGTCACTGTCCCCCTGTCCCACCCTCAGGGCCCTGGCCCCCTGTCCCCGTGTCAGTCTCTGGGATCGATCTCATGGAACATCCTCTGGGGGAGGCTGCCGGGCCAGGGGCGGGGTGACCCAGGGGGACAGGGGACCCCGCTGTGCGCGAGCAGGGTTGGACTGCTCTGGGGGAACTGTGAGGGGGGCCGGGGCAGAGTGACCTCCCCAGGGACTTCACACAGCCCCTGTGTTTTCACACTGCCCCCCGCGGGTTTCAAAACACTCTGGTGACATAGCACAATCTTCCTATGATGTCACACCCCTGTGATATCATACAACATCCAGTGACATCACACAGACCTCCTGTGATGTCACACAGCCCCCTGTGATATCATAAAACCTCGTGTGATGTCCCACAGCCACCTAGCATGTCACACAGCCCCCTTTTATGTCACCCTGTGATGTGATACATCTGCGCTGTGATGTCGCAGAAGACACTGCGATATCACAAAGTCATCATGCGATGTCACTGTCTGTTCTGTGATGTCACTGTCTGGTTTTTGATGTCACAACCTGCTCTATGATTTTACAGCCAGCCAGTGATGTCACAATTTACTCTCTGATGTCACAATTCCATTCTCTATGATGCCAGGATCTGCTCTATGGCCTTGCACCCTACTCTATGATGTCACAGACAGCAGTTGGATGCCACAACCCCCTCATTGATGTCACAAAGCCCTTCCTGTGATATCATAGTGCCACTCTGTAATGTCACCGCAGACATTTTGACGTCACAGCCAGCTCTATGATGTCATAAAGCCATGCCATGATGTCACAGCCTGCTCTGTTATTTCACACAGCTCCCTCTATTATTGTGTAGCTGCTCAATGACCTCACACAACAAACTCTGTGATGTCATAGCCGAATCTGTGACTTCACACAACCCACTCTGTGCTGGCCTTGGCCTCCTGGTGACCACCTCTCATCTGCCTTCAAAACAAGGGGGGTCCTGTGCTTTTCTTCTCATGGAAAAAACATCTTTCACGTCCAGGCAAAATAAATTGAGAATCAGCCTCTGAAATTCCTTATATCCAAGGATAGCTCGGAGACAAAAGCTGCCAGGACTGTTTAGGTTCCCTTGGCTTCCTGAGGGCCAGCTCTCATCTGCCTTTGAAACACTGGGGCTCTGTACTTTCCTTCCCGTGGAAAAGAACTGTCCTTCTTGTCCAGATGCCCCTAGACAAAAGTGGCGTTTGCCCTCCCAAATTCTATCTGCCTAAGTATTCTTCCCTGACAACAGGTCTGGCTGGCCTTGGCCTCCTTGGGGCTGCCTCTAATCAGCCATTGAAACACTGGGACTCCACCCTTTTCTTCCTATGGAGATCTGTCATTCCAGTCCAGGAACACATGACTGAAATGGAATTCCATCCCCAAAACTCCCCATATATCCAAAGGCTGCTTTCAGAAAAAAACTACAAGGACAGACAGGTCGGGCTTGCCTTGGCCTCTGGTGGCTGCTTCTCATCTGCCTTCAAACCCTTGGGTTCCTGTGGTTTCTTTCCTATAAAAAAGAACTGTCTCTCCTCTCCAGGCGGTCTTGGCCTCAGGCACTTGACCACTCCATAGGGAAAGAGGAGTTCTGTGCTCAGTGGGATGGAGACTGAGGACAGCAGAGGAGAGGCCTGGAAGGGACTGAAGGGTGGTTTCAGAGATGTTGGATCCTTTTGACATAGTAGAGAACAGGCAGAGAAAGGAAGAATTAATGCCGAGGGAACCTGGAGAAGCCCAGACTGGACACTAGGAGAAAGGAATTTCCCTCCCAGGGCAGGGCTGTGGTGCAGCATGTTCCCCAGCAGGAGCCTGGAGCAGCCCAAGCCTTTGTGTGGGCAGGCAGAGGCAGGCAGGAGGCAGAGCTGTCAACAAAGGAAGGGTCCAGCCAGGTGGTGAAGGCGGGGGATGCCGGTAGCCTGCAGGGACAGAGGCGCAGGGCAGGGACACCATGGGACAGCCTGGGCTGCACAGGGCACAGGGATGGGCAGCAGCTGCAAGACAGCCCTGCCAGAGCCAACTTGGGCAGCACTTTGGCCATGGCTGCTGGCCCTGGGCCTGAGGCAGGAGCAGGAGACAAGTGACCCTTGCAGGCCAGGGGCCTCATTGCCTCCTTGTCCCTGCTCAGCAGCCTGGCAGGGGCCGCCCCATGCTCCTGCCCTTGCCATTGCACATCCCCACATGCCAGTGCCCATCCCGGGAAGAGCCCTGAGCAAGGAGGGAGGGACAGGATCTGCCTGGCCAGGGGCTGGGGCTCAGGCCTTGGCCCTTTGCATTCCTCAAACACATCCAGGTGTGCTCAGCACCAGACATACCTTTGCCTTGTTTGTCCCCAGCTGCCATCACTGCCTCCAGTGTTCTGCTTTACCTGGAACCTGGGGACACTTTCTCAGTCCTGTCCCTCACAGGGATCTATTTAAAGTACAAGAAAATTCAGTATTTCAATCTCACTTTGAGCTCTTGACAAGTACCTTGAGCCCACTCTGAGGGACTGAATCTGATGCAAAGAGCACCAAAGCCTCAGAGGCTCATTAAAGTCCCTGTGCTCTGTCTGTGCTGCTGAGCTGGGCCGGGCTCCTGGCCCAGAGGCAGCTCCTGGCAAGGGCAGCGCTGCAGAGAGACAGCTCTGCCCAGGAGCAGCTCCTGTGCACAGCCCAGCAGGGCTGGGGCACTGCCAGGGCCCCTCAGGGACACCAGCAGGGCACAGACAGAGTTCACAGGGGCTCAGCACTGGCAGGGGCTGTGGGATGTCCCAGAGGGGGCTGTGTCACTGCAGCAGCTCTGTGGCTGTGTCATAGAGGCACAGAGCAGCTGGGATGTCAGCAAGGGACTGTGTGACAGCACAGAGTGGGCTGTGTGAGGTCACAGATTGGGCTGTGACATCACAGAGTTTGTTGTGTGAGGTCATTGAGCAGCTACACAATAACAGAGGGAGCTGTGTGACATCACAGAGCAGGCTGTGACATCATGGCATGGCTTTATGACATCATAGAGCTGGCTGTGAGGTCAAAATGTGTGCGGTGGCATTACAGAGTGGAAGTATGACATAACAGAGAGGATTGTGTGACATCACTGAGGGGATTGTGACATCACAGAGGTGGTTGTGACATCATAGGGTAGGATGTAAGGCCATAGAGCAGAATCTGCCATCATGGAGGGTGGCTCTGTGGCATCAGAGAGTGGGTTGTGCTATAACTGGGTGTCTGACTAGCATCACAGAACAGTCTGTGACATCAGAGAACATGCAGTGACAGCACTGGGTGAGTATGTGACATCACAGTGTCTTTTGAGACATCCTAGGAGGCAGCCGTATGACATCACAGAGTGATATGCCAGCATTGGTTCTGTGACATCCCAAGGGGGATTCGTGACATCCCAGCATGGGCTGTGACATAACAGGGGCTGTGTGAAATCACAGAGATGGCTGTGTGACATCACAGGGGCAGCGTGATATCACAGAGATGGCTGTGTGACATCACAGGGGCAGTGTGACATCACAGGGTATGTATGTCATCAAAGGGACAGTGTGACATCACAGAGATGGCTGTCTGACATCCCAGAGTGGGCTGTGTGACATCACAGAGGCTGTGTGACATCACAGGGGCAATGTGACATCTCAGGGGCTGTGTGACATCACAGGCGCTGTATGACATCACAGGGGCAGTGTGAGGTCACTGGGGAGGTCACTCTGCCCCAGCCCCCCTCACAGTTCCCCCAGAGCAGTCCAACCCTGCTCGCGCACAGCAGGGTCCCCTGTCCCCCGGGTCACCCCGCCCCTGGCCCGGCAGCCTCCCCCAGAGGATGTTCCATGAGATCGACCCCAGAGCCTGACACGGGGACAGGGGGCCAGGGCCCTGTGGGTGGGACAGGGGGACAGTGACCCCCCGGTAGCGTCCCAGTGTCCTCCAGGGCCAGAGCCTGGGCCAGGGCTCCTTCACCCTGCTACCAATGAGGCCTTGAGAGTGCTGAAAAAATCCCCAGCAAGGGATCAGCAAAAACCAGATTTAATATTAAGGGACAGCAGCACAAAGTTCCTTGGCAAGAGTCACTCTGCTCCTGACTGGACACTTCAGGCACACCAAGGAAACAAAGCAACAACAAAAACAAACCAAATCCAGTCAATCAAACCAGAAATTAACCAAGAACTGTCCCTGTGTGTGTGTGTGACACAAGGACAGTGAGGGCAAGGATAAAAGGAATATGGCCTTAAAGCTTAACAGGCCTCACACTTAACAGGCCTGAATTTTAACCTTAACTGATATCTTCAACTTCACAATTTAGCTAAAGAACAGCACTTAACAGTACTTAACCAAACTTGTAACCCATGTCTTTGCAATTTAACAAAGGACTAACATTTATCAATATTTAACTTAGCTACTAACCTATATTAGTCATAACAACTTAGGAAAAGAACAACTCTTAGCAGCATTTAACTTAGCTTAGAGCTCGTGACTTAACCTCATTTACAGGCCTGACTGACTCAGCTATCCAAGGCACTCAAGCCCCTCAGAGAGCAGCATTTCTGCCACATTTCCCCAGCACAGGCACTCCTGTGTGCACACAGACACCAAGAGTCAGTGCAAGGCACCTGTAAGAAATTCCCCTGAGGGCAGGAAATGCTCACTGTGGATTCTTTGGCACCTCCCTAGTGGGTGAAGTGTTGAGCCTGGAGGAGTGGGGGGATCGGCCCAGGCTCCGTCGTTGTTTGGGATCCCCAAGTGCAGCAAACAGGAGAGTTCCCGGCTGGGAGAGGCCCCACTCAGAGGGAATCACTGGCCCAGGAGAGCTCCAAGGGCTCCTTTTGGAGTGCTGTTTGCAGGGGCCCCAAGAGAGGGGCTTCAGTCCCAGCAATGGTTCATCCTGGCCACGCTTGGTACCAACAGCTTTCTTTGGCAGTGTGAGAACAGGGATGTTGTGCCACTGAGGGAACAGAAACAGTTCCCAGGGCTGCTGCTAAAGGAACCAGGAGCTGGCTGGGCAGCAGCAGTGTCTGGAGCAGACAGTGTTTGTGATGAGGGCCGAGGCCCAAGGAGCATTTCTCAGCTGGCAGGGTAACCTGAGAAGGGGAGGGGGGAATGCAGCAATAGCACAGGGCCATGGAACCAAGGGACCATTGTGACACTGTGGGGTTCTGTGAGACCAAGGGACGATTGTGACACTGTGGGCCCTGTGAAACCAGGGGGTCATTGTGATACTGTGGGGCCCTGTGAGACCAAGGGACCATTGTGACACTACTGGGCCTCATGGAATCAAGGCAACTGTACTGACACTGTGTGGTTCCATGGAATGTAGGGACCATTGTGACACTGAGAGGCCCCATCCAACCAATGGTCCATTGTGGCACCGCGGGGTCTCATGGAACCATGGATACCATTATGACACTTTGGGGTGTCATGAGAGCCAGGGGCCATTGTGACACTGTGGGATCCTATAGATCCAAAGGTTCCTTGTGACATTGCAAGGCGTCATGGAACCATGGAGAGACTATTAGGACACTTCACAGCCGCACGGAACCAAGGGGCCATGGTGACACTGTGTGGCACAACGGAACGAAGGCGACCATTGTGACACAGTGTGGCCCAATGGAATAAGCAAAGCACTCTGACACTGTGAGGCCTCATCGAACCCGTGAGACCATTGTGACCCTGGGAGTCCCCAAAGGACCAAGAGGACCATTGTGATACTGTGCGTCCTGGTGAAACCAAAAGGCCTTTGTGACACTGCAGGGCTGCCTAAAACCAAAGAGTCATTGTGACATTTTGGGGCCTCCTGTCATCAGTGGTCCATTGTGACACTGGGCAACCAAAGTAGACCATTGTGAAACCACAAAGCTTCATGGAACCAAGGGGCCATTGTGACATAGCAGGGCCTGATGTCATCAGTGGTCCATTGTGACATTGTGCAGCCAAAGAGACCATTGGGTCACCACAAACCCCCAGGGTCGAAAGGTCCATTGTGACATTGCAGGGCTCATGGAATTGAGGAGTCAGGTGACATTGTGGGTTCTGGAGAACCACGGAGACCATTGTGACACTCCTGGACTGCATGAAATCAAGGCACGATTATGATACTGCAGGGCCCCATAAAATCAAGGGAACATGGAACACATCTGTCTTGGCCTCCCAAGGGCCACCTGACTGGTCCAGCTGGCCTTGGCATGTCGAGGGTATCTTCTCTTCTGCTAATGAAACACTGGGGTTCTGTGCTTACCTTCCTATGGAAAAGAACTGTCCTTCTTCTCCAGGAACCCATGGCCAGAATTGGGATTTCACCTCCAAGTTTCCTTATATCCAGGAATGTTCCCATAGGAATATTTCCAGGACAAGTCTGGCTGGCAGTGGTTGTACACGGGTCACCTCTCAGCTGTCCCCAAAACACTGGAAAAGGCTCCGTGCTCTCCTTCCTTTGGGAAAGAACTGTCCTGCTTCTCCAGATGCCCATGCTTGAGATTGGGCTTCCACCTCCAAAATTCCCTAAATCCAACGACTGCTCCCAGACAAAATCTGCCATTCCTGAAAAGTCTGGCTGGCCTTGGCCCAGTGAGGATCTCACTGGCGGGGGGTCCACTGGGGCTCCATATTTTCCTTCTTATGGAAAAGAACTGTCCTTCTAGTCCAGGTGCCCATGGCCAAATTTGGGTTCCACCTCCAACATTCCTGATTGTGATAGACTGGAGGAGATTGTTGGCTCAAAACATTTTGTGTGTGCAGGAGGAAGGGGCAGGTGCAGCCCGGCCCTGGCACCCCAGCCTTGCCCTGCCCTGGAACCCCAATCCCCCCACACAGCACAGGCAATGCTCCACAGCCACCTCTGCAGCCCCCAGCCCAGCTCCTGAGGGACCAAATGACCCCAAGTCCTACCTGGGGGAAGGGCCCAGCAAGACCCAGGAGTATTGAAGGCTGACCACAAGGCAAGCACACATCTTGACCCTACCTCGTCTTGGAATTTCCATCTAACAGTGCTGGAATGCAGGAGTAGGGGCTGTGTGAGTTCTCCTCTGTATCTTTTTTGTCTTTCTCTCTTTCTGTGTCTTCTTCTTCTGTTTCTGTGCTGCTGCAAATTTTGATTAACATTACATTGAACAGGCTTGAAGCTTGTGAAGTTGAATGGGCCAAGTCAATGCTTTGAGAAGTGTTTTCTGTTGATTGAATATCTGTAGTAGTTCAACATGAGAAGAATTTTCAAAAGTAATACAAAACTTTCTGTGTAACTGACAATCTGTTAAATCACTAAGATACTGAATATGCCTCTGTGAAACACATGTTAAAGATGAAAAACCCAGGAACCTCCTCTTTCTTTTCCAATCAACAAAGAAGCAGCGGGCCCTGGTCTCAGCCCCCATCTCAACCAAACCAAACCAAACCAAACCACCCTGCTGTGGGCTGAGCCCCATCCCCCCTCCCCAGGCTGCCCCCCACATCTGCCCCATTCTAACCAAACCAAACCCCAACAACTCCCAAACAGGAAAACAAAAGAGGCTACAAAACCCCAACCAGAACAAATCTAGCCATACCTCTTAAATTCTTAATATCAAGTCCCTTTTCCCCAACACAACTCAAACCAAAAAGCCCTACAACATACAACCCATACAAAATAACCCTACAACTAAAAACTTAAACACGAAAAAAGCCAAAAACAAACCATAAAACCAATCCTAACACAGCCGAAACACAACTTCCACCACAAGTTACTGGCAGGTCAGGTATTAGTCCTTTCAAACTTCAAGCCTCCTTCGATTATAAGAAAAGAAAACAAAATACAAGCATATTAAAAAAATATATAAAACCATCAAAGTCATAAAAGAATAAATTGAATCCCCCAAAAAAGAAGAAAAATTATCTTAATCTTTAAACTAAAATCCTCTTATAAACTATAAAGGAAAAACCCTTTTCCTTTAAAACAAAAAAAAACTATTTTAAAAAATTACAAATTAATATCAAACAAAGACCTCCATACTAAAAATAAACAAATGTTAAACTAAATGTAGTTTCATAAAAAAGTTTAAACAGGGAAAAAAAAAAAGTAATCCAATATCTCCAAGAGAAGATCTCTATTCTCAGAGATAAAAATAATTTTAAAATGACCCATCAACAAGCTGTAAAAAAACTTGTAGCAATAAAAACAACTTCATATTATCCATGACAAAATTAAGAACCACAAAAAAACGGTTTTCTTCTCTTGTAAAAAATATCTCAATAACCTTAACAAGGAAAACTTCTCTCCCAAAGTAATCTAAAAAAAGACTATTCTAGATATAGTAAAATAAATAGAAAATTTAAGTTTAGTTTCTTTACATTGTCATAAAAACAAAAAGTTGTAAGGAAAAGTAAAGTGTTCTAAAGAGTTTATTTTAATTCTTACTACTTTTTTTCTTTTGATTACTTTTAAAAACATTTTCTTTATACCCTTTTGGAATTTTAAGCCTACTTTACCTTTCTCCTAATCCTGTCTCACAACAAAATAAATGCATAAATACTTAACCGACACTAAAACCCACCACATTTATCAATACATTAGAAAAAATTTCATTAGAAATTTCATTAGAAGAAATTTCAAGATTAGAAAAAATTAAAATTACCAAACCAAAACCACTACAATGTCATAAAAAACCTTTTCCCAAAATTTCTCTGATTTTCTAAAGTCACCAGTAGAGGCTGTTTAGTTCTTTTGAGCTCCTGAGAATCTCTTGTTGGTATTTCTCCAGTACATCCAACTCAGAGGACACAAACAATTGTAATTCCTTTTAAATATCTCCTTGAGAGAGTTTTTTAGTGGATGGGGGTCAGGGCTTGTGTGTCCTGCTTGGCACAGCCCAGGCAGGGCTTTCCCAGCCACATTGCACACTCCATTTCCCAGCTGGAGCCGCTGGTGCCTCTGAGTTGTGCTGCCCCAGCCCCAGGGATGCTCTCCTTGTCTGCCCATTCCCCCACGTTCTCTGGGCAGGGATGGCCTCAGTGGGGGCTGCTGACATCCTCAGCAACTTGGAGGCTGCTGCTGAATTTTCCTGCTCCAGAGGCTTGTTCAGCCTTCAGCTCTTCAGTGCAGGAATTCAGTGTCCCAGGGCTCATTAACATTCAGAACACCTTAAGAACCCAAGCCCCTGGGAATATTTTGATTTTAATTTTCAAATTCTTTGTTGTTAAGTAGATCTCAGTAGGGTATTCAAAGTGAATATATTCTATTTAGAAAGACAGTGAGAAAAGATTGTTTAGGTCCTGTTTAGGTTTGTTATCATGTTAATTATTGATATGTGCAATCTCCAACTGACAGTGAATCCAAGCACCTTGTCATACAGTTTGAATAGATATGAAAATCAAGACTCTTCATGGCTGAAAATCCATCACACTCTGTCCCTTCCTTCACCGCACCATTTCTCCCATCCAAGCCCTGGCACTCAGAGCAGCCTTGTGCAAATCTGAGCTCCCTCCAGCCCAGGCTGCACCTGCAGCTTTCAGCTCCTTGGCTCCAACTCCCACCTGCTTTCCTTGGAGAAGGAGCTGCCCGAGACACAGAGGGATGTACATTTCTTGTCAGCCAACAAAGCCAAGGCAAGTCACAGCTCCATCAAATGCAAAAGTCATTCCTCTACTAGATTTTCAATCCACTTTGCACAGCAGACATCTCAGGGCAATGGAAAACACCTTCTGAACTCAGCACAGATCCCAAGGTCCCCCCAAACCCTCCCTGCCCCAGTTCTGCCCAGATTTGCTCTTTACACACACGAGTCACACGCTGAAGTCAGGAGCTGCCTCCATGCCCAGAGGGAGGAAAAGAGAGAAAGGGGATGAAGAGCTCTCCTGTGCAGAGCCAAGCTCCAAGTGCAGTCCCTTCAGTGGGAACCACAAATCATCAGGTTTGTGTCCTTTGGGCTCAGGGCCGGGTGACACTCAGAGGCACAGAAAGGTTTCTTGCCAACAAACACAAGTTGAACGTTTGAGCAGTTTAATACCCATCACAGCTCTTCTCTCAGCTCACTGGGATGTCCCAGCAGCATGCAACATGTCCCATAGCCCCCAGGGATTTCCATACAAGAACAGTTTTAAATAAGGCCAAAAGAATAAACAATTCTGTGATAAATATAAACATAATTGAGGTGATTATTTATATATTTATTTGAACTTCAGAAATATGGGTCAACTTCTTGCACCTCAAAGCATTAAACCAGTCAATTGGGAGGTTGTCATGGATTGACACTGGCACAATGCCAGTGCCCCCATGAAAATACCCTCTCCCTGGTTTCTGCTGTGAGATGTGACCAGGAATAAGCAAAGCAGGCTCCCACTTAGAAATAAAGAAAATTTTATTAACTAAACTACAACTATAAGTAAAAAGAAACACACAGGAAAAATGAAAACCTTAGAAATACATTTCCGCCCCCACCCACCAAATTTCCAAGAAGTCTATCCTCCAAATCACCTACTCTTGGTCCATCACCACCCTGTAGATAATCAATTCTCAATTCATCAAGAGGAGAGGAGTCCTTCTTGTGCCATAGTGACCTCTTCCTTTCATGTCCAGTGCTCTCACCACTGAACATGAACCAGAGATGCTTCTAGGGTTGTTTTTTAAGGATGCTTTGTCCCAGTCCAAGAAGAGCACAGTCTTAACTTTGGGACACCTGTTCCCCCCAAATTTCACCCCCTCAGGCCAAGGGGTACAGACACTGAACCCTCTTGGTTCTGAACCATTGCCTCCCCCTGGATGCAGTCTCTGTGTCACAAGGAACATGGTTCTGTCCATGGCTATACAAGAAGAGTCCAGCAAGCCACTCCATCATCTCTTCCAACCTAAGATTCTTCTCTATTCTTCCAACACCTCTCACTGGCCCAGACCTTCATCACACTTGCCCATTTCCTCTTCATCTTTTACTCTATCTCTCTTCTAGGAAAGGTTAATATTCTGTAAAGTTTTCATTATCTAAAAAGGGGTTAAAACTCCCACAAGTGGCCAGACACCCCCTTGCTGCAAACCCCCCCCCCCCCCCCCCGCAGGTCGGGCTGTGCCGCCAACACATGATATCAAATTTCAAGGTAACAGTCCCAGGCACCGACTCTCTCAGGAGGGGCTTCCCAATACCTCCCGGTGCTTCTCTCTCTTCTACCCTTGGGCCAGGCCTACCTCCCATATCTGTCCAAGGCCCAGCCTACCTCACGGCTGCATGGCTTTACCCTCCCCCTGCCCCGCCAGTAGCTGGGATGGGGGGAGAGATTCGAACTCTTTTCCCACCGGAAATCCAAGAGAGTTTCCCACTGAAGTGCTCTGCTTTTCAACCTCTGTGTTCTCACAGGTGTATCCAATGTCCCCAGTGGCAACACCAGGTGTCAGTATTCAAATCTGAACCCCATTGGTGTGACCACAGCATATCCCAGAAAACCTACTTCCTCTCAAACCATGTCAGAGGTACTTGAATGACCAGAAAGGACCTAGAGAAGCAAATCTGGGAGCAACAGGAAGTACAAAGATCCAGCTGCTCTAAATGAAAAGATGTTCTTAGAAATGGTCATTAAAACAGGAGAGCAGGAAACGCCTGAGGGAAGAGTGAGATTAAATAATAAACTGAATATTGGTGACGCAAGTAGATGAGAAGATCAATATTTCTTCTTGTTCTGCCATCAGGATGCTTCCAGGAAATCCCCATTCCTAATGGGAAAATTTTGTCGTTTCTTAAAAGTACTCAAATGACCCAGATAATAAAGATTTTCTTGTATAATATGATATAAACAGGTTTTAAAACCTGTGCCCCTTTCCAGGCAGACATCAGTTGTGTGCCCATGAACAGGCAGTGCCACTAGTGCCCTGAGGTGCCCAGCTGGGATTGGATCTCTCCAAGAGCACCTGAAGAAGAGCAGAGTACCTTGGAAGCTGAAGGTCCCTGACAGCTCCACAGGGCCCCTGTCCCATCAACATCTGCTCTGCTCCAGACTGAAACAGGGCCCAGCATGGTGCCGGGGTCATCAGAGAGTTGAGGTGTGTGCTGGAATTCAATGCCCTCCCCATCCCGCAGCAGCCCTGCATTTCCCTCCTGCAGCCTTGGTCCACAGCAAAGCCATGGAGGCTCTTTGGGCTCTGGACTGTTCCTGCAGCCCCCAAGGGCAGCTGAGCTCTGCCTTTGGCACAGTCAGGCCTGGCCAGCACAGGCCATGCTCAGCAATTCCCTGTGTGTGCCTGGCTTTGCTGTCAGCCCCAGCAGTGGCTGCGTGGCCCCTTTGTGGCCCTGTGCTGGCCCAGCCATGGTGGCCCAGCCCCTGTGCAGGCCCGACCCAGGCCAGGAGCATTGCGGCTGGGAACCGCCACTGTGCCGTGGTGCCCACAGCAGCCTTGGGGCTCTGTGCCCCATGGACTCCCTGCTGGGCAGCCTCTGCCAGCTCCTGCAGAGCCCATGGCACCTGTGGGGCTGCACAGACAGCCCTGCCCCGGGCTCTGCCGGCCTCTGGGCCAGCAGAGAGGCCGGCAAGGGCTGACCGTGGCTGGGAACAGGCCCTGAGCCCCGCAGGAGGATGGAGCTGGGCCACAGCCAAACTCAGCCCAGGCCAAAGCTGGTCTCAGCAGCCAGGGCCACCAAGGCCTGGGCACAGAGGCTGCTGCTGACAAATGTCCTGGGCCCCCTCCCTGCTCGGTCCGTACCATCAAGGGCACAGAGCAGCCTCCTCTCTGGGCCACTTGCCTGTTGGCAATGCCTTGCACAGGCTCTGGCCCTGCCCTATAAGGCCTGGCCTGAGTCCTGCCCCTGCACGCTCAGCCAGGCTGAGATGGACATTGATGTTTTCTGGGCCAGGCTCTCTGAGCCCAGCCCAGCTCCCTGCAAGCTCTGCCAGCTGCCCTGAACTCTGGGCAGCACCAAGGACCTCTCCCCAGCCCAGCCCAGCTGGCTCTGGCCCCTTATCTCTGCTCAGGTCAGGCTGCTCTGGGCACTGCCCCACGGCCTCAGCCTCTGGCAAGGGCACAGCAGCAGCTGCAGCTGCCACAGGACTCAGCCCCAGCCATGGGGGAAGGTGCTTGGCCAAGGCCAAAGGAGGCTCCCTGGCTTCCCTGCTCCCCTCTGCCTGAGGTGCTGAGAGCTCTGCAGTCCCTGCTGCCATCCCATCTGTCCAGGGCAGCACAAGAGCCCCTACCTTGGGGCCCTTCAAGAGCTGCTCCTCCTCCAGGTCCAAGGCCCATGCCAAAGCTGGGGCAGCCACAAAGCTGTGCCCATTTCTGTTCATTGCTGCTCTGAAGGGGATGGATCCTCAGCCACTTGGAGTTTGCTGATGAATTTTACTCCTCTAGAGGCCTCTTCTTTCTTCAGCTGTTCAGTTCAGGAATTCACTGAAAAACGCTCATAAACAATAGTTCAAAACACTCAAACAAGAAAAGCCCTTGGTAATAATTGAAGTTTCAAATTCTTCTGTGGTTAATTAGACAAATTTCAAAAGTGTCTTCAAAGTGAATCTGCTATACTGAAAAAAAAAAAAAGCAGAAGAAATTGTTTTAACAATTATTCTTTCCTGTTCATAGATTTCTATCAGCAGTGTCCAATTGATATTGACCCCCAGTACTTTCTGATGCAGTCTGAACAGATATGAAGATCAAGACCCTTCATGGCTGACAATCAATAATACTTTGTCCCCACTCCCTCCCCACCATTTCCCTCATCCAACCTCTGGCACTCCTATGGATCTGAAATGGTGTGGCCAGCAGGAGCAGGACAGTGATTCTTCCCCTGTGCTCAGCACTGGTTGGGCAGCAGCTCGTGGGCTGTGTCCAGTTCTGGACCCTCAATTTAGGAAGGACCTGGAGCGGCTGGAGTGTTTCCAGAGAAGGGCAACAAGGCTGGTGAGGGGTCTTGAGCACAAGTGATGTGAGGAGCAGCTGAGGGACCTGAGGTTGTTTATCCTGGAGAAGAGGAGGCTCAGGAGAGACCTCATCGCTCTATACAACTCCCTGAAAGGAGGGTGCAGCCAGGTGGGGGTCAGGCTTTTTTCCCAGGGAACAGTGAGAGGACAAGAGGACACAGCCTTCAGCTGCACCAGGAAACATTTAGGCTGGACATTAGGAAATATTCTCCTCACAAGGGCTGATTGGGCACTGGAATGGGCTGTCCAGAGAGATGTGTGAGTCACCATCCCTGGAAGTGTTTAAGGAAAGACTGGATGTGGCACTCAGTGCCATGGTCTGGTCTGGGTGACAAGGTGGTGTTGGGTCCCAAGTTGGACTTGATGCTCTCCAAGGTCTTTTGCAGCCTGGTTGATTCTCTAATGATTGTGACACTGCAGTGCCCTGGGGAAGCAAGGGGCCATTGTGACACTGCGGGACCTGGTGGCACTAAGAGGACCATGGTGACACTGTGTACAACATGGCAGCACAGAGCCAAGGGGCCATTGTGACACTGTGGGGCTGAATGGATGCAAGGAGTCCATTGTGACAGTCTGGGTCCAGGTGGAACCACAGAGGCCACTGTGACACTGCAGGGCCTTGTGGAACCAAGGGGCCATTGTGCCACTGTGGAACCAAGGAGACTCTGGGAAGAGCCTGGGGACAATGGAACCAACGGGCCATTACTCCATTGCAAGGACTCTGGGAACCGAGGGAACAATTGTTACACTGTGGTGCCCCATGGAACCAAAGGTCCCTGGTGACAGTGCAGGATCTTGTATCACCAGGGCTCCATTGTGACACTGCAGAACCAAGGAATTCATTGTGGCACTCTGAGGCCTCAGGGAACCAAGAGGCCACTGTGACCCTGCAGGGCCTTGTGGGACCATGCAGGGCATTGTGACAGAGGAGGACCTGATGTCATGATGGGGCCATTGTGACACTGCAGGGCCCCATGGAACCAAGGGGCCAGTGCTGCTCCTCAGGGACTCATGGAATGAAGAAAACATGTTGGACACCGTCAGGACCCTTGGGACCACGAGGCCATTGTGAAACTGTGGAACAAAGGAGAGCATTGTTCCACTGCCAGACTTCATGGAACGAAGGATCCATTGTGACACTGTAGGGTCTTGGGGGACCATTGTGACACTGCATGGCCCAAGGATCCAAGGGACTTTGTGACACCAAGGTGTCCCATGGAACCAAAGGGACACTGTGACACTGGGAGGCCTCATGGAATCATGGAGACCATTGGGTCACTCTGGGGTCTCATGGAAATGTGGTGACACCAAGTTGGCTGGGAGTGTTGATCGGCTGGAGGGTAGGAGGGCTCTGCACAGGTCCCTGGACAGGCTGGATTCAGAGCTCAAATCCAACAAGGTGAGGTTTAACAAGTCCAAGTGCCGGGCACAGCACTTTGGCCACAACAACCCCTGCAGTGCTACAGGCTGGGGACAGAGTGGCTGGAAAGCAGCCAGGCAGAAAGGGACCTGCAGGGTGTGATGGACAGCAGGCTGGACATGAGGCAGCAGTGTGCCCAGGTGGGCAAGAAGGCCAATGACTCCTGGCCTGGATCAGGAATGGTGTGGCCAGCAGGAGCAGGGCAGGAATTCTTCCCCTGTGCTGGGCCCAAGTTGGGCAGCTCCTTAAATGCTGTGTCCAGTTCTGGGTCCCCCAGTTTAGGAAGGACATGGAGGGGCTGGAGTGTGTCCAGAGAAGGGCGACAAGGCTGGTGAGCAGTCTGGAGCACAAGGCCTGTGTGGAGCAGGTGGGAGACGTGAGGTTGTTTATCCTGGAGAAAAGAAGACTCAGGGGAGACAAGGCAGTGTCAGGGCACAGGTTGGTCTTGATGATCTCCAAGGTCTTTTCAACCCTTGCTGATTCTCGGATTCTCTGAAACCACCCTTGGAGCAGTTGCAGGATGAGCCCTGGGCCTCCTCTTCAGGAGCTCCAGCAGCCCAGGTCCCTTAGCTTCTCCTGCCAGCCCCAAAGCCCATCCTGTCAGTCCTATAGTGCCTCTAAAACTACTCCTCATTGCCCAGAACAGGGAGCCCCAGAGCCAGACACAGCAGCCCAGATGTGCTCCCCTGGCCTGGAGTGCCTCTGGGAAGGGAGCAGCACCAGGCACTGCAGGAACCTGCAGACAATTCCTGCTGCACTTGCAGGATGATCCTGCTGCCCAAGGGACGTTCCCATGGTGCCAAATCAGGAACTGCAATGGGGAGTGGGGCCAGAGAGGAATGGGCAAACTGGGATGGGCTGTTTGCAGGGGAGAAAAAAAGACTGGGCAAGAGGAAGAAATTTGGACAAGGGAAGAATAAAGAAAGCAAAGCTGAAGCAAAGGAAATGCTCAGGGCAGTTTGGGAGTGGCTGCCAGGGTAGCCCTGGCTCTGAGCAACAGCGTCTGCAGTGGGACAGGAATGTCCCAGCTGATGGGAACAAACTTTCTGGCTGACTGCAGAGGCCAGGACAAAGCTGAGTGGTTTCCCTGGCGTCCCCCAGCCCTTGCTGGCCCCAGGGGCTGATGGCATTTGTGCTCCCTCAGGTTCATGTCCCCACACCAACAGCATGGGGGTGCTCCTGCCTGCTCTGTGCAATGCAACCAGGGGCTGCTGAGCCAGTGCTGCTGTGCCTGTGCCTGCAAGAATGGGGCACCTGTGTGAGCTGGGGGAGAAGCCAGGGCTGAGAAGGGGGAATGTTTTTGGCAGCTCCATGAGGATGCTCTGGGACTCTGTCCTGGGCTGTGCAGCGCACTGGAAATAGATCAGCCCCTGCTCTGCTGCTCCTTCCCATCTGCCCCAGGGCCCTTGCAGAGCCCCAGCCATGCTGTTTGCCCCCAGCCTGCCCACGGCCAGCCTGGGGCTGCTCACGGGGGTTTTCTGTGCTGAGCATTGGCCTGGGCATGTTCTTGAGGCAAGGAGCCTGGAGCCCCCAGGGCCTGGGCTGAGGCGTCAGCACTGCCCCAGCAGTGCCCATGGCCTGTCCCTGCTGCAGCCCCGGCACTGCCACTCCCAGGGCTGTGCCCGGCCCCGAGAGCACTCAGGCCCTACAGCAACACCAGGGCCACCAGGGCAGCGGGGCAGGGCCACGGCAGCAGCACTGGCAACACCAAGTGCTGCTGCTGCTGGGCACAGCTGCTGTGCCAGCACTGATCTCCCCCCAGCTCTGCACACAGACATTGCTGCTGCAGCTCCAGAGAAGGCAACAAAAGGGCATTTCTGCAGAAAACTCTGCTGAGAGGTCCTATACTTCTTTCAAACCCTCCAAGGGAATAGCTCTTCATTGACACAGTCTGTGGCCACAGGGAAGTTGGAGAGAAAGAAAATGAGAAATAGCACAAAAAGTGACATTTCTCTGCGTACAATATGAAAAAAATAAAACAGTAAAAAACCTCCAAAATTAAACCAACAAGGAGTATCAAAGATGGCTTTTATTACAAGTGAGTTGCACAAAATTGCCAGCAGTTTAATCTTTGTGAAACCCTCCAGTCATCAGTATCCACACTGCAGCCTGGAGCTCCTGGTTCCTCAGGCTGTAGATGAGGGGGTTCAGGGCTGGAGGCACCACCGAGTACAGAATTGACAGGGCCAGATCCAGGGATGGGGAGGACATGGAGGGGGGCTTCAGGTAGCTAAAAAATGAAGTGCTGATGAACAGGGTGACCACGGCCGGGTGAGGGAGGCAGGTGGAAAAGGCTTTGTGCCGTTCCTGCTCAGAGGGGATCCTCAGCACAATCCCAAAGATCTGCACATAGGAGAAAACAATGAACAAAAAACAGCCAAATGCTAAACACACACTAAAAGCAATTAGCCCAAATTCCCTGCGGTTGATGTTTGAGCAAGAGAGCTTGAGGATCTGGGGCACTTCACAGAAGAACTGGCTCAGGGCATTGCCATGGCACAGGGGCAGGGAAAATGTATTGGCTGTGTGCACAAGAGCATTGAGAAAGGCACTGGCCCAGGCAGCTGCTGCCATGTGGGCACAAGCTCTGCTGCCCAGGAGGGTGCCGTAGTGCAGGGGTTTGCAGATGGACACGTAGCGGTCATAGCACATGATGGTCAGGAGGGAAAGCTCTGCTCCAATGAAGAACATAAAGAAAAAGACCTGTGCAGCACATCCTGTGTAGGAGATGTTCCTGGTGTCCCAGAGGGAATTGTGCATGGCTTTGGGGACAGTGGTGCAGATCATGCCCAGGTCACTGAGGGCCAGGTTGAGAAGGAAGAAGAACATGGGCGTGTGCAGGTGGTGGCCACAGGCTATGGCGCTGATGATGAGGCCGTTGCCCAGGAGGGCAGCCAGGGAGATGCCGAGCAAGAGGCATCTTTCCTGCAGCCCCTGCCTTGCTATGCTCCCTGTATAATCTACTTGGAAATGTTCTGCAGTTAAATGCCATGCTGAGAGCAGTCCTGAACAATGCAGCATCCTCCCCTCACAAGGAGAACACTTCCAAGCCTTACCAGCTGTCTCCTCCCACCCAGATCTTGTCCCCCAGTGCTGGGAGCAGCTGCCAGGGATGGCTGAGAGCTGTCCCTGGCAGGCAGCAGAGTCCCTGCCCCAACACAGTGCCCTGGGCTGCAGGACCCTGCTCTGCAGGACAGCCCTGGGCACCCCTGGCTGCTCTGCACAAGAGACAATCAGAGAATGTACTCACAGTGTCTGTAGGCATTGGGATGTTCCAGCTTGAGGAGATCACTCCAGGAGCTGCAGCTGCATTGTCCTGCAGCCAGAGATTCCTGTGCCCAGGGCTGGCAGTGATTGTGCCCCCGGCACTTCTCAGCCCCTTCCCAATCCTCACTGACTGAAGCTCTTTCTGCCTCTGTGCTGTGCCCAGGGTGGCTGCAGGCAGTGGCCCAGCCCTGCTGGGCTGGCAGAAGAGCTGCTCATCAAGAGAAATGTGCTTTTGAAGCTCTTCTTGGTTACCAGGAGCTGCCTCTGTGCCAGGAGCCCAGCCCAGCTCAGCAGCACAGACACAGCACAAGAACTTTAATGAGCCTCTGGGGCTTTGTGCTCAGGCCCTGAACATCAGTCCCTGAGAGGGAGCTGAAGAAACTTCTCCAGAACTCCAAGTTAGAATCCAACTCCAAAGTTTCTTGGACTTTTAATGGGTCCCACGGAGGACTGAGGGACATGACAGAGAAAGTGTCCCCAGGCCCCAGGCACAGCAGAAAACTGGAGGGACTGATGAAAGGTGGGGACAAAGAGAAGCCAAGTCTTGGTGCCCTGGGGCACAGCAGCAGGGTCTGTGCCACCAAGGGCTGTGAGGAGACACCTTGTCCTGAGGAACTGGGGCCTCCTGGCACAGCCCCATCCAGGCTGGGTGCTGTCAGCCCCTTGTCCTGCCCTCAGCACCCCCCCCTAGCCCACATCCTAGTGGCCTCAAGGATCTGCTGGAAGGAGTCCCTGGGGAGCCTTGCTCAGGAATGGCCCTGGGGGCTCCTGAATGCTCCCTGCAGGGACTGCAGGTTTTTCAAAGGACTTTGGGTTTGGCTTTTGCCTTGGAGTCTCTGAGAGGTTTGTGCAATCATGGCCTCCAATTATCTGCTGTAATTAGTCCCTGGAGAGGCTTTGTCAGTAACAACACTCAGTGGGGCTCCTTAATACTTCAGGGTACTTCAGTTATTTAAGCTACTTGGTGTTTCCCTTTTGATACAGACTCTGTGAAAAAGATTGTGCAGTCCCTGCCTCCAATATCTCCTTTAATTAGTCCCTGGAGGGTCTTTATCAGTAATGACACCCAGTGGGCCATTTATGCTTCAAGGTACTTCAGCTATTTTAAGGTATTTGGTGTTGCCTTTTGGATACAGACTGCGAGAGATTTGTGCAATCATGGCCCCAGTTATCTGCTTTAATCAGTCCCCTGAGAGCTCTGTACTGACACTCAGTTGGGCTCATTAATGCTTTCAGATACTCAAGGTTTTTAAGGTACTTTGGATTTTCCTTTGCACTCTGAATCTCTGAGAGGTGTTTATTTCAATTCTAGCCTTCAATTCTCTCCTCCAAGGAGTCCATGAGGAGCCTGTGTTGGCGATGGACCTCAGTGAAATTCATGCTTTGAGAAACTTTGGTGTTTTCTTCTGACTTTGGCTCCTGGAAAGGTTTGTGCAATCTCCTCTCAGGCCCTGAGGTTCAAGGGCTCAGCTCCAAATGCAGCACAGGGCTCATTAGGATCAAGCAAGTCCTGACAAACCATGGTTCTGCCTTGATTTCCTCTGCTCTTATGGAGTTCATCGGGGAGATTTCCTTTTACAGTTGTGGAGAAATATTTCAAAGAGCTTTTAAGTAATATGTAATCCTATTTTAAAGAGTGTATTTTATTACTGTTCTCTTTGGAGAAGGGCTGATTGGAGCATTAAGTGATTTATATTGATGTAGGGGTGCTCCTAAGGAGGTCTGGCCAGGTCAGTGAAGTTGTACCTTGGAGCTCACCTAGTGTGGACAACCTTGCCTCACATTTCCCAACCTCATGTGAGAAACCATTTTCATTTTCAAAAATTTAAATTATTAAGATCTTTTCAAAATACAACAGAAGATTTAATAAAGAAAATAACACAGTGCCGGGAGCAAAGTATTCCGTCACCATGTGCTTATCTACAAAATGGATGTTCTGTCTTTTATACCTCTTGCCCCTCCCAAAGTCTTGTCAATCAACTCCTTCTTTACTGTCCAGGGGTGGAGATCACTGTCTTATACCTTGATTGGAGGTCAGGTGCTGCCATAGTAACAAGCCAACCCTCCCAAATGCCCCGACTACTGAGGCTATCCTGTGATAACAATGCAAGGGGGAGGAGAAAGATAACTATACATCTAGAAAACTTCTCTTAACATATATTTAATATTCACTCCTTAACTGTGAGAGTTAACCATAGAATTACTCATCTATAACAAACCCCCCTTTTCTTTTTCTATAAGTAATTTTGCTCGAACAATTAAGTAAAAACATTCTCTGTCTCTTGAATGAGTCATACCAGCATTTGTTGATGTGGGCAAGGACACTGGGAACAGAGGAAAAAATCTCAGATTTTCCTTAGAAACACTTATTTGGAATGGACAAAAGGGCATCACAGAGGTCCAGTATGGCTTTGACTCCCACCTACCATGCCTATGTGGCTGCTACCCATAATCAGTGTGTGTTAGGGATGAGCATAGAGGCCAATTCAGTCCTGCCCTCCAATCCCTGTTGAATTGAAAGACAACTGAGCAATGATAGAGGTGTGGTATGACCTTTTGTCCCCACCTTACCATGCCAACAGGGTTTCTACCCACAGCAGGGCTATGGAGCCTTCTTGGTAGTGAACAAAGGGGCCAACCCGATCTTGCCCTCTATTCCTTGTCTTACTTCCTAAGGATGCTGCCCCATTACCTTTTACAGTCCCTTGTGTACTTCTCCTCAACAGATGCTGGTAATTCTCACCCACTAAAACAGGAAGGCAGTTCTGTAGCTGGTTGGTGGAAGCTTGACTCTACTTTTTGGGCATCTTGGTGTTTTCCTGCTTGTCTTTCAGTCTCTGCTTGAGAGTCAGTCTTGTTTCACCCAGCTTGGGTGTTATAGTCCACTCTTTGGGTTCTTCTACTGGGCCTTTGACTCTGTTGCCATGAGTCCATCCCCACTCTACAGTTCACACGGCCGATTCGGTGGTGAGCAGTACCTGAAAGGGACCTTCCCACTGAGGAGTTAGAGGGTGATCTCCCATGACTTATTCATCACCCAATTCCCAGGATTAATATTATGGATTCTGAAATCCAGGGTGGTAGTTTGAGGAATTGCCCCTTTATGCCTTAGCCCTTCTAAGGTTTGTGATATGGACATAACTTATTTCTTGGCATGGCTTCCCCTTCCTCATAGGTGGCAACCTTCTGGGGTGAGGTCAGAAATGGTAACCCAAACATCATTTCATAGGGTGACACCCCCAGATCTCACTGGGATTGGGTTCTAATTCTTAATAAGGCCAAAGGGAGACATTTTATCCATTAAATTTGGGTTTCAACCATTAGCTTAACTGGAGCTCTTTTAAGAGTTTGATTCATTCTCTCTACCAACCAGTACCCTGTGGATACCGTGGAGTGTGTAATTCCCATTTTATTCCCAGGGCCTGAACAACTTTCTGCAATATCTTCAATGTGAAATGAGTTTCCCGGTCCGAATCAATCCTGTTTGCCCTCCCATATTGGGGAATGATTGATTCTAGAAGTGTTTTACTCACAACACTGGCATTGGCTTTCACAGTGGATACCACCTCTGCCCAATGAGTCACGTGATCTACTATCACTGGCAAAAACCTCCACCATCGTACCTGGGGAAGCTCGGTAAAGTCAGCTTGGATGTTTTGGAAGGGCCTTAAGGCTAGTTCTCACCCTCCCCTGGGTGTTTTCCTCACGATTTTCTTATTCACTTTTTGACATATCACACACCGTTCAGTTACTTGCTTAGCTATTCTGAAAATTCCTATGCAGCCCAAATCCCTTAGAAATTGATCACCTAGTACTTGTGTACCCCAATGTGTTGTTCCACGTATGCCTTCTAACATTTTCCTGGCAAGGGGTTTATTCAATATTTGTCTCCCACCTGCTCATCTCCACTTCCCTTTGTTTTCTTTCTTGACTCCTATTTCAATGAGTTCTTCCTCTTCTGTCCCACTGAATATGGGGACTTTTTGCATTTCTTTTATGGGTGTTAATACCATTATTAGTTATCTGTCTCTGATTCAGTTGCATTTTTAGCTTCAAAATCAGCTAAATTGTTCCCTCGCGCCTCCTGAGTTGCCTCTTTTTGATGCCCTTGAACATAGACCATTGCTACTTCTTCTGGCAATTGTAAGGTTTCTAACTCTTCTAAGACAAAATTTTCTTGAATCAGTCCCTTTCCTTTTGAATTTAATAGCCCCCTCTCTTCCCAAATTTTTCCAAACTTATGCACTATTCCAAAAGTGTATTTTGAGTCCTGTATATATTGTTCCCCTTTTCCATGATAATGTTTCCAGACTTCGTTTTAGGGCACACAACTCACACACTTGTGCTGACTAGTTGGAAGGTAACTTTCTCTTTTCTATGGCCTCTAACCCTTCATGCACTATAGTGTACCCCAATACTCTGTGCCCCTTTATTACCCATGAAGATCCATCGAGGTACAATCATTTTGCACCTTGTAGTGTTTGATCTGTTATGTCCTCTCTTACTCTAGTTTGATAGTTTATGGCCTCTAGGCAATTATGTACTAGTTTCTCATCTGTTTCTCCATCCAAAAACTGGGCAGGGTTGAGTTGGTTACTCATGATTAGCTCTAAACCATTATCTATTAAGATGTCTTCATACTTTAGCCTTCGGGAATCAGTGAGCCATTTCTCAGCCTTTTGGCTCAGGATACTCCTTACTGATTTTGCGATATATTTCTTCAATTTTCCCCCAAAAGGTTAATTTTTTGCTTTCTGCTACGAGTATGGCAGTAACTGCCACAGCCTGAATGCAGGTTGGCCATCTCCGGCTGACAGGATCTATAATTTTGATAAACAGGCCTCTGGTTTCCTGGATCCTCCCCAGTCCTGGGCTAATACTCCATGTGCTACCCCTTTTTCCATATCCAGAAACAGATAGAAGGCAGGAAGACTCAGTGCTGGTGAAATGACAATGTTTTGCTTTAAACCTTCAAACTTTTGTTGTCATCTTTTCCCCACCTAATCTCTTCTTCCACTAACTTTTCATACAAGAACTGGATGGCCTGTGTGCATCCTTCAATCCATAGCCTACAATATCCCAACAAGCCTAGAAACCTTCTGACTTCTCTCTTTGTTTTTGGCAGTGAGAGTGAGACTAACCCCATAATTCTCTCAGGGTTCAGCCACCAGCTCCCTTGACAAATCACATGTCCTAGGGAATTTTACTTCCCTCTCTACAAATTTGAGTTTCCCTTTTGATACCGAAAGTCCTTGGTCCTTCAGAAAATTTAACAACACTATGGTGAATTTCCAAACTTCTTTTTCTTCCTGTCCTGTGAAAAGGAAATAATTTACATATTGGATGAGCTTTATCTCAGGTTTGATGGAGAAGAACTGTGTTACTTCTCCTAGGGCTTGACCGAAGAGGTTTGGAGATTTGGAAAACCCTTGGGGTAACCTAGTCCACCAAAACTGTTTCTTACTCCCAGAATCAGTGTCCTCCCATTCAAAAGCAAATATATCCCTGCTTTTCTTTGCCAGTAGACCTGCCGAAAAAGCATCTTTTAGGTCTATGACACTAAACCACTGGTGTGCTGGGGGGATATTACTCAGTAGTGTATAGGGGTTAGGCACTACTGGGTATCGATTCACTGTTTTGTTGTTCACTTCTCTCAAATCTTGAACAAGCCTGTAAGTCCCATCTGACTTCTTTACTGGTAATATGGGTGTATTATGGGGGGACATACATGGTTCTAAGGTCTCATCCTCAAGTAGATCCTGAAACAGTGGCTGCAGTCTTCATCTCCCTTCCAGGGAGAGTGGGTATTGTCATACACAGACTGGATAGCTGTCATCAATTAATTTTATTACTGTAGGTTTCACGTTCAATTTGCCTCAATTTTATGGTTTTGCCCACACCATCTCATGAATTTTGCCCTCATCCTCTTCCCTTATTGGAGAAGTTTAACTACCATTTTTCCTTCCTCTGGGAGTATTAAAATGCTTAGCTGCACTTGTAAATCTCACCCTAATAGATCACATCCTGCTTCTGGAACTAATAGAACATCCCAAATTCCTATTTTTTTTTGTTCCTTCAAACTTTATTTGCATTATAACTGAGGCTTTGAACCCTCCTTTAGCACCTACTACTTGCACAGTATCTTGACCCTTTTTGCACCCCTTTGGGATTCTACAAACACAAGTTCTTTCAGCCCCTGTGTCTACTAAGAATTCAAATGCTTCCTCCTGGGGATCTATTTTTAAAGTTATCAAGAGCTCCTGATGGTACCCAGGAGGTAGAGCCCCTGACACCCCTAGTCTTCCATTTCTCCTTTTTGCTCAGTCTCATACATCCTCTGCTCCTTTTCCCTCTGGGGGCAATTCTTTCTGATATGCCCATTCTCTTTACAGTAAAGGCCAACTGGTCGTAGTTTCCTCTGTTTCCCGAACTCTCCTTTTTATGCCCTGTCTCAAGGAGCTGAATCTCCCCTCCATCTATCTTCCTGCACTTGGAATCCTCCTCCCTTACCTGGGCTGTTCTTTAAATGCTGGTTTCCTTCCCTAATGGCAGTTACCACTACCTTGGTTTTTGTCTTGATCTTCTCTTAGTCCCTCTTTACATAGACTTTATGTGCTTCCCTTAACAGATCCTCTAACCTGCTTTCTTGCCAACCATCTAACTTTTCTAACTTTCTCCATATATCTGGCAAGGCTTGAGTGACAAAATTTATCTTTAGTTAGACCTGTGTGGCCACTGTATCAAGGTCAACCCCTGAATATTGCCTCATATTCCTTCTCAGTCTTTCTAGCCACTCTGTTGGGGTTTCTTCCTTCCTTTGCTGCTCATCAAAAGCTTTATGAGCATTTTAATTACATGGAGATGCCTCTTTGATACCTCTTATAATCAATGTTCTATATTCCTCCATGTCTTGCCTCCCCCCAGTGCTGTTGTGGTCGCTGGTGGGGTGCACTGTGGGCATTTTCAGATCTCCAGGAGGTCCTTGCACACACTCCCTTTCCCATATCCATATCTCAGCCACTCAGATAATCTGTCTTTCTTCTGGTGTGAATAGCATGGTCATGATTGATTGCATCTTTTCCCATGTATGAATATTGGGCCCTAGAGACTGGTCTAACTGTTCTACTAATCAAGTGAGGTCCTCTAGTAATCCTTTCAATTATTTCTTGAACATTCTCACATCAGAAGAACTGAGAGGCATGGTTACAAATCTAATTCCTCCCTGCACCCCACACAGGGGTATTTCCCTCAGGGGATATAATCCCACTGCTTGATTCCCATCCCCTGATCTGCTTTCCTGTCTTTGTTCTGCCCTGCTCCTGGTGTTCTGGCTAGGCCCATCAGGGGGTAGGGGAGGTGCATCTGAGGCTATTGGAGGTGGAGGGGGTAAGTGTTCTAATGGGTCCCATTCTTTATTTTCTGATACTTTAAACATGCTCACCTTTGAGGGTGAACTCTCCCTCTCACAGCAGGCAGCATAGTCACTCTCTTCCTGATTGAATGGTTTCTTAGCTCTTACATGGATGTTTAATGCCTGACACATCCATCCTTCATCTGACCCATATCTCAGCCAGTATAAATGATTGCTCCTAATTTCCCTTCTGGTCCATTCTACCATGCACTATTGAATCATTTTGAGCTCATCTTTTTCTCTGGTATTTGGGTCATATTTCCACCGGGCTAGTTTCCCTCCCAGTGGGCCATCTGGGGGTATAACTATTGGTAGCTCTTCAATTTCTAACTTCTCCCCTTAGGGATTCCCTATTTGCCCACAGTCCCATCCTGACTGGCCGATCACAGGCTCTCCTCTGACAGAGCCCACCTTTCCAACCACAGGCCCTCCAGACAGAGCCTGCCTCTCTCAGAAGGGAAAAGGAAAGGGGAAGTGGGAAAAAAAGAAACAAGGAAAGGAGGAAAGGGAAGGAAAGGGAAGAGAGAAAAAACCCAAAAACCTGTACTTCTCTTTTGACAAGTAAAAAAAGAAAAAATTCTTACAATCCAGGGCTTCTGTATTACTGGATTGGTCCCTGCCCTTCCTCTCCTCCTCGGTTCAATGCTCTTGCCCCATGGTCGCATTCTGCTCCCTGTCCCACCTGGCTCAGCTCAGCTATGACCTGCCCCTGGCCCAATTCCCCTCAGCAGCTGCAGTCCCACCCCTGGCCCAACATAGCTCGGCTTTGGCAACTCCACCATGTATAATTATCGATTATTGATTCGATGCAGTGGCTTCCATCCCCCTTCAAACCTAACTTGGTTTGCCTTCGGTAGCTCCGCTCACTCCAATTCAGCTTGCAGGCTCCACCCGTCCCAGTTTGGCTCAATGGCTGCAGTCCTGCCCCTGGCCTGACTCGGCTCAGCCTCAACAGCTCCTCCTGCCCCTATCTGGCTCAGCTCAGCAGCCGGCCCAGCCTGACCCCCTTGGTTTGGCAGCTCTGCCCTGACATGACTTAGCTTGGTGGCCAGACTGCCCCAACCCCTTGGCTCGGCAGCACACAAATTGCTGCACCAGCTCCTGGGTGGCTCCCTGCAGCAAACCCCTTGGCGGTCACCCCGCTTCCAGCCCGACTTCGGCTGGCCCTGGAAATTACAGCGCTGGCTGTGCCCCAGAGGCTACCCCCACTCTGAGCACCACACGAGCCACTGCGCCATGTGGAGCTCACCAGCTCCCTTGGTGTTTGGTGGATGGGAATCCCGCTGTGGGTCCCCGTCCCGGCACAAACACAGTTTCCCTGATGGGTGAACCCTGCTCCCAAGTTCCCACAAACCCTTCAATCCTACATGTCCCACCAGCCATGGGGTCCTTGTCTATGGGATCCCCCCTTTCCTCCCCCTCCATGCATCCCACTGTTCCTTTTTCCTTTCTAACGTCCAATATCCTGACGCTTCAAGGGGCCAGGATGGATCCAGTATATTACTAATGTGAAGCTCACTTTCATATACTGGAATTATATGGAGTCACAATCTGGCCAAAAATAGTTATGTGGATGTGCTCACCCCTCTTCCCCTCTTTTCTTTATCCAGTCTCCTGGTGTCTTTGGGCTTCCAACCTGCAACCACTGGTGGAACTGGAAGTGTCCGATAGACTCCGCCCAATCTGTAGCAGGGGGTGCCCCTTTTGAAAACTCCTAAGGACACCAGGTTTATTTTGTAGATGAGTCCCCATTTGTAAGAAATTATGCTCACTTCCAAAAATTTAAAAGGATTATTAAAACTTTATCAAAAAGAACAACAGAAGACTGAACACAGAAAATATTATGGCACAGGGAGCAAAGGATTTTTTCCCACCATGTGCTCATCCACACAATGGATGTTTCGCCTTCTAACCCTTTAGCCCCTCTCAAAATCTTGTTAATCAACTCCTTCTTTGCTGTCCAGCGGTGGAGGTCACTTCCTTACATCTTGATTGGAGGTCAGGTGTTGCCATAGCAACAAGCCAACCCTCCCAAATACCCCAACTACCAGGAAACAACAAAACAAGGGGGGAGTAAAACATAACTATAAAACTATGAAACTTGTCTTAGGATATCCATAATATCTGCGTTTTTATTGTGAGACTCAACCATCACATTACTCATCTATCACACAATTATTTCAAAACTGCATCCTGTTCCACCCTGACTGTCCCTGCAGAGGAACAGGGCATTTTTCATGCTCTTCCACAAGCTCAGGCTTCTCATTTCATCAGGAATCTGGGATGGAAATGGCCATATTAAGAAGAAGAAAAGCAGAGGAAATAGATTAGAAACTTTTAGAAGAAATTACCCTTCTTACAGACAAAGTTCACCAAGTCATTCCCTGTATTTCTCCTTCCCAGATCCTTTCAGTCTACTACTCTGGGAGATGTAGCTTGTTCTGCTGCTTATCATGAACTGATTGTGCTCTTGATTTATACCAGCACAAGACATGTACAATCATCTAAACTGAAAACAGAAACAAACTGCCTCTGACAACCAATTTTCATGTTCTAGATCACTTTCCAGGTGTCTATGGAGATGTGTGAATGATTATCACACAACTCTCCACTTCTGGCTGCAGCTTCTGGAGATTCTTTTTCTGAATTCAGTCAGGGTTGCATTCTCCAACAAGTCCTGGTATAACCTCCTGTTTTCCAAGGTTGGAACAGCCACAATGAAAACCTCACCAATGGCACAATTCCCCAGTCCACAAGGAAAAGAAAGGACAAGTTGTCAAGTTCTCCAAACATTTGTCCTGCTTTGCTGCAAGAGTTCTGCTGCATGCACAGTGTGGAAAGCCAAGAGAAGCTGCAGGTGGTGGCACATCTTGTGACAGGAGCTCGACCTTGTTCTCCAGGAAAGGTTTTTGAGAAGAGCAGACAGGACTGTGGAGAAGATTCCTGGAAAACTGAACCAGCTTTCCAGAAGTGAAATGAAAATAGAAACAAATCATCTGAAATATTTTCCTCTATTTATTTCTATGCTCCCCTTTTCCATCTTGCACTTTTTCTCCATGCCATGAATTCCAAATGCATCTCATCTTTAAGATCAATGACTTAGTGAGTTTTAGACACTCTAAAATAGCATGAGCTACACCCAGTTAGCCTTCCCCTGTTTTGGCTAGAAAGCAACGCTGGAGCCATCAGTGCAGTGCTTGGGTCGGGCACGAATCCTGCAGGCAGGGAATGTGCCCTGGCAGTGTGTGACCCTCAGCAGGGACAATGCTCAGCAGCGTTGCTGTGCTCGGTCTCCATGGAACCATGTCAGAAGCAGCTGCTGAGCTCAGAAGCCATCGCAGCCCCCACCCTGCTCCAGAGGTCCTTGGCAGGGTGGGCTCCTGCCCTGGCTCTGTGTGCCAGGAGCCAGCAGCGCTGGGTGCAGGGAGCCCAGGGAGGGCACAGAAACGCTGGGTGAGAAATGCTGGGGCACAGCGAGATGGGCGAGTGCAGCCGGCCAGGGCAGAGGAGCAGCATGCACAGGGGGCACAGCCTGCAGGACAGATGGCCAAGGGGGGAAAACAACAAACTGCTCAGGAGGGTGGAGAACAAACTTCTGGTGCAAACTTCAGAGAATGAGTTACTTGGGAAATCTTAAACAGCATTGAATTACAGTAAATCACTTGACAAAGCACTGACTTAGCAAACTGTAGTCTGTGCAACTGCAAGTTATCCAGATTTTGAGAAGAGGAAGTCAGGAGAAGAGAGAGAGGGAGAGAGAGATCCACAGTCAGTCTTGTATCTCAGCTGCTGTGAGCTCCGGGGCCAAGGGATGTGTCAGTGTCACACCCCTGTCACAGCCTTACCTGCTCTGGTCCCTCTCACAGGTGGGGTTTTTAGGGTGCCAGGAGTTTGGCAGCCACTTTGGGGCTGCACCAGAGGCTGCAGTGGCAGGGGTGGGACAGTGACCACCCCATCTATGCAGAACTCTCCCTGCCCCCAAACACACACTGGAGATTTCTGGGGCCGTTCATTTCTCTGCTCTCCAGCACCAAGGCAATGGACTCTGGCTACAGCTCTGAGCTCGTGCCCAAGGCAACCACCCCTGGCAATGGGGCTCCATGGAGCTACTCTCAGGAAACCCCCAAGAGCTGGGGAGTGCCCCAAAACTGCCTCAGAAATGTGAGATACCTCAAATTCTCTTCAGCAATGTGAATTAATAAAATACTCACTCAGTAACGGGGTCCCTCTCCCTTCATCATCCCCAAACTTTGGCTGTCTCATTCCAGACCCCAGCCCACCTCCCCAGTCCCAACCCCAACCCATCCCACCCCTACTGGACATCATGACCCCTCTCCCAAGCTGTACTTCCCCAATTTCCCACCTCCCAAACCCCATCCCATCCATCCTGCCCCACCTAATCCCCATCTCACCCCTCCTGATCTGCATCCCACTTCACCCAATCCCCTTCCAACCTCATTCCACACCGAGGGGCTGTGGAATTGAGGAATTCTGGGGTGGGATTGAGTAGTTTTTAGTGGCATTGAGGTGACAGATCAAACCCTCTTGACTCTTTGAGTGCCAAGAAAGGGAAACAACTAAGCCAAATACCTCCAAAACCCCCAAATTCTCCCTATTATCTCAGTGAATCCCAGATTCTACTGAAACACAAGTAAAAAGTGAGGCTTTGGATGTCTTTGATGAATTTATTGATTTTTACCCTGATTTTGTCTGTTTGAAAGGGATGAAGATGAATCCAAAGAAAATTAGGGCCAAAACAAAAGAATAACCAGCCCAGTGTCTTCGCAACATGGATCACAGGGAATGTGCGTCACCAGGGTTCTGACCAATGTGGGTCCTCCCATGAGGGATGAAGCTGGAGCAGTGCATGAAGCTCTTCCTGCAGTTGGGGGATTTGCATGGCTTCCATTACTGGAGACTCCATTGGTGTCTGGTGAAGTGAGAGCTCTGGGTGAAACTCCTCCCACATTTGGGGCTTTCATAGGGCCTCTCCCCAATGTGGATGCACTGCTCCCTGATAATGGCCAAGTTTTACTTGAATCCCTTTCCACAATAAGGGCAGCAGAATGGCCTCTCCTCGGTGTGAATCCGCTCATGCAAGCGGAGATTTGAGCTGGTCAGAAATCTCTTCCCACAGGTGGGGCACTCGTAGGGCCACTCCCCAGTGTGGATGCACCAGTGGATGGTGCGGTGGGAGTTGCGCTTGAAGCCCTTACCACAGTCAGGGCAGCAGAACAGCCTCTCCTCTGAATGAATCTGCTGATGCTGGAAGAGAGTGGAGCTGGTCTGAAACCTCTTCTGACACTTGGGTCACTCATAGGGCCTCTCCCTGGTGTGGATGCGTTGGTGGGTCACAAGGGTGGATCTGTAGCTGAAGCCCTTCCCAGATTCCCCACATTCATAGGCCCATTCCCCAGTGTGGATCCTCTGGTGGCTGATCAGGGTGCTGCTCTGTCTGAAGCTCTTCCAAGCACTTGTAGGGCTTCTCCCCATCATGAAGCTGCTCGTGGACCACCAGCTCGGAGCTCTGGCTGAAGCTCTGTCCACCTTTCTGGCTCAGGGTGGGTCTTTCCTCCTCAGAGCACCCTGGGCTTGATTTGGAGCCCCTATTCCTGTGGGATCTCAGGGGATCTTCCTCCCTGTTCAGTTCCTGTGCTGTGGAGCCACTCAAAACGGCCTCTTCCACGAGGTTCTGCAGTGAGGATTTGCCCTCCCTGGTCTCCATCCTCAGCTCCTTGTCTGGGAGAAGAAGGACAAGGAGAGGATGGGATTTACCTCTGTGCCAAAAGGAATGGGGAAGAAGATGCCCCTAGTGCATCCCCGGCAGGATGGCGTTGCCAGCAGGGTTGTCCTGCAGGCAGGGGCTGTGCTGGGTTGGGAGATGGAGCAGGAGAGAGGGGGGAAAGGGGCACTGACTTTCTCCTCACCTGACTGGGTGTCCCGGGGCATCTTCCTCTTTCTCGTAGCCTCCCCCTCCATCCAATCAAGGTTTGGGAATGGGAAATTCTATTCTGGGATAAAAACAACGCATGAGCACATTGTCTTTTGTACTGGTTTGAAGGCAAACCTGGGAGAGAGTCTAAGCCAGAATTATAATTTAATAAGAAAATGAAGATCAAGGCAATGATACAGAAACACTGCCTTAAACTGACAGAGTCAGGATATAACCTGACACCCTGTTCGTCAGGGTGGTGGCAGCAGTCCCATTAAGTGGTGGCTGCAGCCCTGTTGAAGTGATGAGCGTGATTCTGTCAGAAAAGTGATCCTGTAAAACGGTCTGGTCTTTCTCTGGAGGTCCAGTGGTGGTTTTGGAGCTCTTGACCTCTGAGAATCCAGTAGGCAAGGTGCTCCTGGTGTAGCCAGCCTCAGCTTATATCCCTATAGGAATGCTTGGATTCTCCCCTTGGGCAGAGCATCCCACAATGGGATGATGGACTTTTATCAGTCCTGCAGTGACACTCAATGGCCCATTCACAGAAGATATCTCCCCTAGAGGGTGTTATCAGGGCTGAGTCATGGAAGAGAAAAAGAACACTGCCCCACCTGTTTATAGCAGTTTATGAGGATGGTGATGGAAAACATGCATTTGGTTACATCTTGCATTGCAACCTGAAAGAGTGGGGTAATCCCTGCTCAGGGGGTGAACACCACCCCCCTTACCCAAACTGGCTCAGGTGTAAAACCCCAGCCCCGGGAAGGCCCCACACACAGGGGACAGTGTTACACTTGCCCTGCTCCAGGGGAGGTCTCTGTCCCTGTCACTCCCTTGCTCTTCCCACCTTTACTCTTTCTTTCCATCTCTCTCTCTACCTCACATTTACATTTATTGAACAGTAGTTCAATAAAATCCACTTTGGGTTTGGTCTCATTAGCACCTTAATTGGGGCAGAGGCATCTCTCTAACAATTTTCTTAACCAGATCGCAACATTATTTTGGCACAGTGAGTTCAGGGCAGTGTTGTCTGACCCCAAGTGCCTTTGACAACAGCGTGGTTCCCTCCTCCAAGGAGGTTGTGGTTCTTTCTGGAAGAATTCTTGGAAACTTGGATGCAGTCTCCTCTTCCCCCTGGGGAACTTTTGGGAGAACTGATGAGGAAAGTGGCTGTTGTGGGTGGCCAGTGTAAAGAAAATATTTTGTTGTCCTTCCTTGAAAAGTTTGTTAAAATCACTGGAGGAGAGGGAGCAAATGATAGCAGCAAGCCTGACAAGGTTCATTTACTCCAAGGTGAGGAACACTAGGCTGCTGAAAGTCCCACAAGAAGCCCAGCTCAAATATCCAAATTCCAAAATAACTTCAGCGAGGGGTCTCCAGAAGGATTTTCTTGGAGAGTGTTTGCAGCCAGCAGATCCTGGACTTGAGCCCCGATATCTCCGGGCTCCCTAAGAGGAGCTTTTTCGGGGGGAGAGGAGCCACGATCGCCCCTCGGAAGGGTCCTGGGGAGTCCACGTGGGGATGGCCCAGTAGTGATGGGGCGGGACATTGGTTTTGGGGATCCCTGTGAGAGCTGGGGCTGTGGAAGGGGGGACCCCGGGGCGGGGAGAGGGGAAGGGGCGATACCGGAGCTGGGGGACCTCCGGCAGCTCGGAGATGAGGTGGGGATGGGACCCCCTGACCCTGACAGGGACGTGTCCTGGGGTGACTTCATGATGCTTGTACCCTCATCGGTCTGTTTAGCCCAGAAATGAGTTCTGCACCTTTAAGGCTGGTTCTGAGAGCAAAGGGGAGGAGGAAGAAGTGCACAGTTTTCAGACACTGCACTTACTCCTCCACATTCTGGCTCCTGGACTGTTGCAATGCCTTAAGGAGCTGAAACAGAGGCCAGACAGAGCTAAGAGGAATAAAGTGGATTTTTATTGAAGTGCCTTCAAAGGCCACATTTCGGCTGTACTGGAGCCACAGTTTTGGCTCTGCCTGGATGGCTCCAAGATGGGAGCAAAAGAGGGTTTTGTCATGAGATCTCACATTTTTATAAGTTTTAGTCCATTTGCACATACGATTTTCCTGCCCAATTAATAGCTTCAAATTATGAAGTTTCATCCTCCTTGCTTGGTTGCCTGCCCTCCTCTTTCACTTTGTTTATGCTTTGGGCCTTAAGTTTGAAGAGATTGTCCTTGAGTCTCCATCTAGTACAGGTTTGTTTTGTCTTCACCACCCTGTGAAAAGATCCCAGTAACACTTAATATAAAGCTAAAAGCTGCACTCCAAAACAGAACAGAAAAACGTATTAGTTTTCTGTGGACGGGCAGACAGCAGGACGGAGCTCTCCTTTGCTTTTAGTTAGTTTTTAGCTCTCTGAGGCAGAAAAGTTCCCTGGACTGTTTTTTCTTTTTCTTTGTAGCTGTTTAAACCTGCTCTGGACTGAACACCCAGAACAGCACCGGCACCCCTCACCTGTTGCCCAGCTGGCTGAGCCTTGGCAATAGCTTTTCCAGCACCAGAGGGACTGGTAAGAGACTGATAAGAGACTGAGTGAGCTGAGCTACACCCCTCAGGGGGACTTTCTCAGTTTGCCATTTCTTTTGGAGTGGCAAAAGGTTGTTTAATATTGTTCCTTTTTTTTTGTGCTGGTGAATGCTTTGCTTGGTAAATAAACAGGTTTTTCCCCTTTTCTCCAAGAAAATATTTTCCCGAACCAGTTGGCGGAAGGGCTGCTTGAATCTGCTTTCTATAGGAAACCCCTTTGAAGGTTTTTTTCAAATTTGCACTAAACCAGGACAGGGTGGTAGAAAGAAGGGAGAACCCCAAGTTGCTGGATTGAGGGGAGGCTGGAGAGGGGGACCCTGGGGCTCCAGAACCCCCCAGAATCCATAAGCAGGACCCTGGAGAGGGGGGATCCCCAGGACCGATGGGATCCCCACCAGCTCTGAGATGGGGGACCAACCATAACCCAAGAGGGATGAGACTGGAAATGGGAAACTCCTGGTGGCTTTTTTTGATTTATTCTTGATTTTTGGACATCAGGTGACTTCTAGAAATGGACTTGGGTGGGAGGAGTCCCCAACCCAAGGCATTCACAACTTGTTTTTCCCCAAACAAGGATTTTCCCCAAACCATCCCACTGTGACATGCCCCCTGTCCTGCTCTGGGTGAGCTCAGTCCCAAACCTGACCTTGATCCTGGTCTCAATCTCACTCCATGTTTAGAAACACTCACAGTTCTGTATTTATTCTTAGCCCCGTCCCAGACTCGTCTAGCCCCAGACACAATCTCACCCCCAGCCCTAAACCAATCCCATGTTTAGCCTTCATGCCAATCCCAGCTCAAATCCAAATCTCAGCCCCAACTCCAACCCAGCCCCAATTCCAGCCCCTTTCTAAATCCTCAACCCCAAACAAAATCCCAGGTTCAGCCCTTCTGGGGGTTTGGGGGTGTCTCTGTCCCTCTGACGCCGATGATGTTTGGGTGGGGTCACACCAGGGCTGAGAGGGACAGAGACCCCCCCAGCCTCCGCAGGTGTGAGAAGGTCAGAGAGCCCCCCCAACCCTGAGCACCCTCAGCGGTGAGAGGGACAAAGAGCCCCTGGTCTCCAGCCCTGCACAGGCATTCCCTGAGGCCAGAGGGATGGAGACCCCCTGAGCATCCCCCACGGTGAGGGGACAGCGACCCCTGAGCATCCCCTGGGCTGAGAGGGACAGAGACTGCCCAGCCCTACCCGCTGGCACAGGGGCGAGAGGGAGAGAGACCCCCCAGGGATTCCCTGGGGTGAGAATGATGGAGACCCCCTGTGGAATGGCCTGGGGTGCGAGAGAGAGCCCCTGGGGAATGGTCTGGGGTGACAGGGACAGGGACAACCCCTGGGAATGGCCTGGGGTGACAGGGACAAGAAAACCCTCCCAAGCTCCTCTCAAGCATCCCCCAGTGTGAGAGGCACAGCGACCCCTTGAGTATCCCATGAGCACTGGACAAAATACACTTGGTCGAAATCAAACTTGACTCTGCATAAATCACTTAGAAGAATATTTGCTCTTCCCACAAGTAACTTGTGATGAAAGCGCAAAAAAATCCCAAACATGAATAAACTGACAATCCAAGCAATTCTGTGGCAATTCCAAGTTTCATTGGTTCCTGCACAACTCCAGCTCAGCTGCTGGCAGGTTCCGATAAAAGAAAAGAGGAAATTTGGCCCAATAGAGAATCTTAAAAGGAAGGGAAGCTCTGTGTAGCTGTCCCAAAGGTGACAGGGTTGAAGAGAAAAATGATTCTCCTATTTGGCAAAGCCCACAAGCCTGTGAATTTGGGACATATTTGTGAATTCAGCTACTTGAGCTGGACTTAATTTAGGACTTTCAGCAGCCTTGTGCTCCTCACCGTGGGGTGAATGAACCTTGTCAGTCTCGCTGGTAACATTTGCTCCTTTCCTCCAGTGATTTTAACAAACTTTTCAAGGAAGGACAACAAAATATTTTCTTTACACTGGCCACCCACAACAGCCACTTTCCTCATCAGTTCTCCCAAAAGTTCCCCAGGAAGGAGGGACAGCGTCCAAGTTTCCAAGAGTACCTCCAGAAAGAACCAAAACCTCCTCAGAGGAGGGAACCATGCTGTTGTCAAGGGCATTTGGGGTAAACAACAGTGCCTAAACTCACTATGCCAAAATAATGTTGCGATCTGGTTAAGAAAATTGTTAGAGAGATGCCTCTGCCCCAATTAAGGTGCTAATGAGACCAAACCCAAAGTGGATTTTATTGAACTACTGTTCAATAAATGTAAATGTGAGGTAGAGAGAGAGATGGAAAGAAAGAGTAAAGGTGGGAAGAGCAAGGGAGTGACAGGGACAGAGACCTCCCCTGGAGCAGGGCAAGTGTAACACTGTCCCCTGTGTGTGGGGCCTTCCCGGGGCTGGGGTTTTACACCTGAGCCAGTTTGGGTAAGGGGGGTGGTGTTCACCCCCTGAGCAGGGATTACCCCACTCTTTCAGGTTGCAATGCAAGATGTAACCAAATGCATGTTTTCCATCACCATCCTCATAAACTGCTATAAACAGGTGGGGCAGTGTTCTTTTTCTCTTCCATGACTCAGCCCTGATAACACCCTCTAGGGGAGATATCTTCTGTGAATGGGCCATTGAGTGTCACTGCAGGACTGATAAAAGTCCATCATCCCATTGTGGGATGCTCCGCCCAAGGTGAGGATCCAAGCATTCCTGCCTGGATAGAAGCAGAGGCTGGAAATACCAGGGACATTTGCCTACTGGATTCCCAGAGGACAAGAGCTCCATAACCACCACTGGACCTTCAGAGGAAGGCCAGACACTTCTACAGGATCACTGCTTTGACAGAATCTCCTTCATCACTCCAACAGGACTGCAGTCACCATTTAATAGGACTGAAGCCACCACCCTGACCAACAGGGTGTCAGGTTATATCCTGACTCTGTCAGTTTAAGGCAGTGTTTCTTTATCATTGCCTTGATCTTCATTTTTATCTTAAATTGTGATTATGGATTAGACTCTTTCCCAGGTTTGCCTTCAAACCAGTAAAAAAACAATGTGTTCATCTGTCGTTTACTGCTGAAAACAGGATTTCCCATTCCCAAACATTTGCCAGATGGAAGAGGAGGCTGCAAGTAAGATGGGGATGCCCCAGCACACCCAGGAAGGTGAGGAGGAATTCAATGCCCCTTTACCCCTCTCTCCCGCTCCATCTCCCAGCCCAGCACAGCCCCCAGCTGCAGGACAAACCTGCTGCCAACACCGTCCTGCTGGGGATGCACTGGGGGGATCTCCTTCCCCTTCCCTCTGGCACAGAGGCAAATCCTGTTCTCTCCTTGTCTTTCCTCCCCCAGACAAGAAGCTGAGGATGGAGACCAGGGAGAAAAAACCCCCGCAGAAGAACCTGGAGGAAGGTGCGGTTATGAGTGACTCCAGGGCACAGGAATCCAACGGGGAGGAAAATCCCCAGAGATTCCATATGAAGAGGGACTGCAAACCCAGCCCAGGGTGCTCTGAGTGGGAAAGACCCAGCCTGAGCCAGGAAGGTGGACAGAGCTTCAGCCAGAGCTCAGAGCTGGTGGTCCATGAGCAACTTAATGATGGGGAGAATCCCCACAAGTGCTTGGAGTGTGGGAAGAGCTTCAGGCAGAGCAGCACCCTCATCAGCCACCAGAAGATCCACACAGGGGAATGGGCCTATGAGTGTGGGTAATGTGAGAAGGGCTTCAGCTACAGGTCCGAACTCATCAGGCACCAACGCATCCACACTGGGGAATGGGCCTACAAGTGTCCCCAGTGTCAGAAGAGGTTTCAGACCAGCTCCAATCTCCTCCAGCACCAGAGGATTCAGAGAGAGGGGAGGCCCTTCCACTGCCCTGACTGTGGGAAGGGCTTCAAGAACAACTCCAACCTCATCAGGCACCGGCGCATCCACACTGGGGAGAGGCCCTACCAGTGCCCCACCTATGGGAAGAGGTTTCAGACCAGCTCCAATCTCCTCCTGCATGAGCGGATTCACACGGATCAGAGGCCCTTCCGCTGCCCCAACTGTGGGAAGGGCTTCAAGAACAACTCCAACCTTATCAGGCACTGGCGCATCCGCACTGGGGAGAGGCCCTACAAGTGTCCCGAGTGTGGGAAGAGCTTCACCCAGCGCTCTTACTTGACCAGACACCAACAGAGGCACTGGTAGGGGAAGGCCTCCAATGCCCCAAGTGCATGAGGATTTTGTGCACTGCCACAACTCCAATAACTGGAGTATCTACGTTGGGAAGAGCCCTGATGATCCATGTTCCCCATGATCCATGCTGGGAAGACACCTGTACCTTTTCCTGTCCCTGCCAATGACATGATGTGGGATGGAAAAACATGAGGGTCTGGCCATGGCCCTGTCATTACATTCACTCCCACCTCAGGTCATTGCCAGGGGCAGGAAATGGACTCTCTCTCTCCCTGAAGAGAAGGGTGAACTTTCCAGGAAGGGGAAATTGTGGCCAGGAAGATCCAGGCAGATGTGTTGAGTTTTCCCTGTAAACAGTCCCTTCTGTTATCAATATTGTTTCTGTTTTTGTTTGTTCCTTATCTTGTTGCTGTTCCCAATAAATTGTTCTTATCCCAGCCGAGGATCTTTGCCTTTTGTGCTTTCCATGGGAGGTGGGAGGGCAGCAAGGGCAGCGTGGTTTTAGCAGGAGCAGGAAATTGGGGAATCCCACTCCTGAACCCTGGCCCGTGGAAACCGAGCATCCCAGCTGGTCCCAGCCCTGGTGGCCATGGCAACAGCCTTGGGAGCGGGTCCCTGGCTGGGGCTGTGGGAACCTCTTCCCTCTGGTGCCCAGGGACAGGAGTGGAGGGAACAGCTGCAGCTGAGTTGGGGCAGGCTCAGGTTGGATGTCAGGAAAAGATTTTTGCCCAGAGGCTGCTGGGGCCCTCTCCAGGCTCTCCTGGGAAGGGTCCCAGCTCCAGGGCTCTCTGAGCTCCAGCAGCGTTTGGACAGCGCTGCCAGGCCCAGGCTGGCATTGTTGGGGTGTCCTGTGCAGGGCCAGCAGTTGGACTGGAGGATCCTGATGGGCCCATTCCAGTTCAGCCAATTCTGTGGTTCTGGGATCCGATGAGCCTGGGGATGGGGCTGCCAATGGTTGCCATGGCAACGGGCTCTGGCTGCAGGCCTGAGCTGGTGTCCATGGCAACCACCCCTGGCATGGGGTCTCTGTGGAGCTTCCAAGTGACTGAGCATAGCAACAGGGGGCTGGTGATGGTTGCCATGGAAACTGACCATAGGAACAGGGGGCTTGTGATCGTTGCCATGGAAACTGACCATAAGAACAGGGTCCTGTGATGGTTGTCTGCTAAGGATCAGATTTGTCACAGGCTCTCAGAGGGGTTCCATGGGGACTTTCCAAGGGTCTCCAGGCTTTTCAAGAGCTGGAATGTCACAGGCAGAGACAGGGGCTCCATGGAGACCTCCCAGGGCTTTCTGGGGATGGTAAAGAGCCCTGTGGTCAGAGGCAGTCACAGCCATTCCATGGTGACATCCCAGGGCACCTTGGGCTGCAAAGGCACCGATCTGTCACAGGCACTCACGGGAGCTCCACAGTGACATCCCAGGAGTCCCCAGGCTGCCAAAGAGCCGGGATGTCCCAGACACTCACAGGGGTTCCTGTCATGGGCACAGTGGGATCATCCAGCAAACGCTTTGTTTCTTTATTGGAGAAAGTCCTGCTGAGACCTGAGGTGCAGAAATGACACCCAATAGCCACCATGGATCCTCAAACCCTTGCAGGGCTCCTAGAATGCTAAAATTTCTCCTAAGAGAGGAGACTGGGAAGAGCTGGATCCAATCCCAGCCCAAGAATTTGTCAAAGGTTTATGTTTAAAAGATTGGACAGGTGTAATTGAACTTTAACCCAATTTGTCCCACAGGATTAATGACGGAATACCAGATATATTTATATAAATACAGCTCTGATTGATTCTGATCATGATCGGACAGAAAGATTTTAACCCGAGTTATTTACTCCACAGTTCAGGAGCTTTATCAATTATTAGAATATAGTGCTCTGGGAAGCAATTTTGAAATCAACAGATTGGTCTATGACATCAGAGAGTTTGTTGTGGAAGTCACTGAGCAGCTACAGCATCATAGAGGGGATTCTGTGACATCACACAGCAGGCTGTGGCACCATGGCATGGCTGGATGACATCATAGAGCTGGCTGTGAGGTTCAAAGTATGTGCTGTGACATTATAGAGTGCCAGTATGACATCACAGTAAAGGTCTCATGGCATCACTGAGGGGTTTGTGAAATCACAAATCTGTCTGTGACATTGTAGTGTGAGGCCATAGAGCAGACTCTGCCATCATCGAGGGTGGCTCTGTGACAACCCAGAGTGGGCTGTGACATCACTGGTGGCTGTGTGACATTGGAAAAGAGCTGTGTGGCATCATAGGGGCTGTGACATCACAGCGGCTGTGTGACATCACAGAGGCTGTGTGAGGTCACTCTGTGGTCACTCTGCCCTGGCCCCCCTCACACCTCCCCCCAGAGCAGTCCAACCCTGCCCGTGCACAGTGGGGTCCCCTGTCCCCCCGGGTCCCCCCGGCCCCGGCCCTGCAGCCTCCCCCAGAGGATGTTCCACGAGATTGACCCCAGAGCCTGACATGGGGACGGGGCCCTGGCGGTGGCACAGGGGGACAGGGATCCCCCGGCAGCGTCCCAGTGTCCTCCAGGGCCAGAGCCTGGGCCAGGGCTCCTTCATCCTGCTACCAACGAAGTCTTGAGAGCGCTGAAAAAATCCCCAACAAGGGAGCAGCAAAAGCCATATTTAATATTAAGGTGCAGCAGCACAAAGTTCCTTGGCAAGAGTCCCTCTTCTCCTGAGTGGACACTTCAGGCACACCAAAGAAACAAAGCAGCAGCAAAACCAAAGAGAATCCAGGCAATCAAACCAGAAATGAGCTGAGAACTGTCCCAGTGTGTGTGAGATACAAGGACAGTGAGGGCAAGGATAAAATGAATAAAGAAATAAAAGCTTGACAGTGGTCAAACTTATCAGGACTTCACTGATAGCTTGGCCTTACCTGATACCTTCAACTTCACAATTTAGGAAAAGAACAGCACTTAACAGTATTTAACCTCACTTACAACCAATGACTTAAGGATTTAATAGTGGAATAACATTAAACAATAGTCAACTTAGCTTATAACATAGTAAACTTTGCAAAAAAACAACCTCTTAATACCATTTAACTTAACTTATTTGTCATGATGTAACCTTACTTACAGGCCTGACTGACTCAGCTATCCAAGGCACTCAAACCCCTCAGAGAGCAGTATTTCTGCCACATTTCCCCAGCACAGGCACTCCTGTGTGCACACAGACACAAAGAGTCAGTGCAAGGCACCTGTAAGAAATTCCCCTGAGGGCAGGCAATGCCCAATGTTGATCCTTTGGCATCTCCCCAGCAAAGGGCAAAGGGTTAAGCCTGGAGGAGTGGGAGAATCGGCCCAGGCTCTGTCGTTGTTCAGGATTCCCAAGTGCAGCAAAGGGGAGAGTTCCCGGCTGGGAGAGGCCCCACTCAGAGGGAATCGCTGGCCCAGGAGAGCTCCAAGGGCTCCTTCTGGAGCGCTGTTTGTAGGACCCCAAGAGAGGGGCTTCAGTCTCAGCAATGGTTCATCCTGGCCACACTTGGCACCAACAGCTTTCTTTGGCAGTGTGAGAACAGGGATGTTGTGCCACTGAGGGAACAGAAACAGTTCCCAGGGCTGCTGCTAAAGGAACCAAGAGCTGGTTGGGCAGCAGCAGTGCCTGGAGCAGACAGTGTTTGTGATGAGCTGCAGAGGAGCTGAGCCCAGGGGCTGTTGGCCAAGGCCAAGGCCCAAGGAGCATTTCTCAGCTGGCAGGGTGACCTGAGAAGGGGAGGGGGAAATGCACCAGCACAGGGCAAATGGAACTAAGGGACCATTGTGACACTGTGGGGCCCTGTGACACCACGGGACCACTGTGACACTGTGGGGCCCTGTGACACCAAGGGACCATCGTGACACGGTGGGGCCCTGTGAGACCAAGGGACCATTGTGACACTGTGGGGCCTCATGGAATCATGGAGAGCACTGTGACATTGCTCAGCCTAATGGAACCAAGGGGATTGTGCTGACTCTGTGTGGGTCCATGGAATGCAGGGGTCATTGTGATACAGCGAGACCCCATGGAGCCAAAGGTCCATTGTGACATTGCAAGTTCCTTATGTAATCATGGAGAGGCCATTGTGGCACTTCACAGCCTCATGAAACTAAGGGGCCATTGTGACATTGTGGGGCACCATGGAGCCAAGAAGATTATTGTTACACTGAGGGAACTCATGGAATCATGGAGATCATTGTGACACTATGAGGATCCATAAGCAAAGCATTGTGACACTGTGAGGCCTCATGGAACCAGTGAGACCATGGTGACCCTGGGGGTCACCACAAAACCAAGAAGATTATTTTGATACTATGGGGCCTGGTGAAACCAAGAGGCCTTTGTGACACTGCATGGCTGCATGGAGCCAAAGGTCTATTGTGACATTGCAGGGCCTCCTGTCATCAATGGACCATTGCGAGACTGTGGAGCCAAAATGAGACCATTGTGACACTGCAAACCTCCAGGGTCCAAAGGTCCATTGTGACATTGCAGGGCTCATGGAAGAGAGGAGTCCTGTGACATTGTGGGGCCTGGAGAACCATGGAGACCATTGTGACACTGCAAGGCCTCATGGAATCAGTGGGACCATTGTGAAACCTGGGAGCCACTGTGACACTTTAAGATCCCATGGAACAAGGGGTCCATTGTGACATTTCAGGTCTTTTTGTAATCAAGGAGCCATTGTGGCAATGTGGAGCCCCACAGAACCAAGGCATCATTGTGACACTTCAGGGCCCCATAAAAACAAAGGAATACAGTACAGGTCTGGTTGGTTTGACCTCCCAAGATGTCAGGCTGACCTTGGCATATTGAGGGTCTCATCCACTATTGAAACAGTGGCGCTCTGTGCTTTCCTTCCTATGGAAAAGATCTGACGTTCTGCTCCAGGCATGTATGGCCAGAATTGGAGTTTCACCTCCAGATTTCCTTATATGCAGGGATTGTTCCCATAGGAATATTGCCAGGACAAGTCTGGCTGGCAGTGGTTTCATGAGGGTCACCTCTCATCTGTTCCCAAAACACTTGGCAAGATTCTGTGCTTTCCTTCCTGTGAAAAAGAGTTGTCCTTCTTGGCCAGGTGCCCATGGCCAGAATTGGGATTTCACGTCCAACATTGCCTTACTGTGGCAGACTGGAGAAGATTTTTGGCTTGAAACTTTTAGTGTGTGGGGGAGGAAGGGGCAGATGCAGCCTTACCCTGCCCTGGAACCCCAGCCCTGCCCTACCCTGGAACCCCAGCACTGCCCTGCCCTGTGACCCCAATCCCCCCAGAGCCTCTATCCCAGCCCAGCAGTGTCTGCCAGTCCCTGGCACAGCACAGGCAATGCTCCACAGCCACCTCTGCAGCCCTCAGCCCAGCTGCTGAGGGACCAAATGACCCCAAGACCCACCTGGGGGAAGGGTCCAGCAAGACCAAGCGGTATTTAAGGCTGACCACAAGGCAAGCACACATCTTGATCCTACCTCTTCTTGGAATTTCCATCTGAACACTGCTGGAATCCAGGAGGTGGTACCTGCCTGTGTGCTTCTCTGTATCTTTTTGGTCTTTCTATGTCTTTTTCTTCTGTTTCTGTGCTCCTGCAAGTTTTGATTAACATTAAGTTAACCAAGCTTAGAGTGTGAAGTTGAATGGGCCAAGTCAATGTTTTTGAGAAGTGTTTTTTGTTGATCAAATATCTGCCATAGTTTGACATAGAAGAGTTTTAAAAAGTAATAAAAGTAAATCCATATATAATTACCTGAAACTAAAACCCACCACACTCATCAATACATTAATTAGGAAATCTCAAGATTATAAAAATCTTAAATTAACAAACCAAAAACCACTACAGTGTCATAATAAATATTTGGCAAAGTTTGTCTGATTTTCTAAAGTTGCCAGTAAATGCTGATTTGTTGTTTTGAGCTCCTGAGAATCTCTTGTTGGTATTTCTCTAGAGAGTCCGTCTCAGAGTACACAAACAATTGTAATTTCTTTTAAATATCTCATTGAGACAGTTGTTTTTTAGTGGATGGGAGTGGGGCTTGTGTGCCCTGCTTGGCACAGCCCAGGCAGGGCTTTCCCAGCCACATTCCACACTCCATTTCCCAGCTGGAGCTGTGGGTGCTTCTGAGTTGTGCTGCCCCAGCCCCAGGGATGCTCTCCTTGTCTGCCCATTCCCTCATGGTCTCTGGGCAAGGATGGCCTCAGTGGGGGCTGCTGACATCCTCAGCACCTTGGAGGCTGCTGCTGAATTTCACTGCTCCAGAGGCTTGTTCAGCCTTCAGCTCTTCAGTGCAGGAATTCAGTGTCCCAGGGCTCATTAACATTCAGAACACCTTAACAAGCCAAGCCTCTGGAGTTTGATTTAAGTGTTGATTTGGTTTAAGTGTTCAAATATTTGTGGTTAATTTGATAGATTTCAGTAGTGTGTTCTAAGTGAATGCCTTATATTTAAAAAGACAGTGAGAAAACATTTTTTAGGTCCTGTTTGGGACATTTTCCTGTTCATAAATCAGTCTGTGCAGTCTCCTATTGACACTGAATCCAAGTACCTCCTCATGCAGTTGGAATAGATATGAAAATCAAGACCCTTCCTGGCTGACAATCAATCAGACTCTGTCCCTACCCCCACCCCACCATTTCCCCCATCCAAGCCCTGGCACTCAGAGCTGCCTTGTGGAAATCTGAGCTCCCTCCAGCCCAGGCTGCACCTGCAGATTTCAGCTCCTTGGCTCCAACTCCCACCTGCATTCCTTGGAGAAGGAGCTGCCTGAGACACAGAGGGATGTTCATTGCTTGTCAGCCAACAAAGCCAAGACAAGTCACAACTCCATCAAATGCAAAAGTCATTCCTTTGCTGGGTATTAAATCCACATTCTACAGCAGACAGCCTGAGAGCAATGGAAAACACCTTCTGTGCCCAGCACAGATCCCAAGGACCCCCCAAACCCTCCCTGCCCCAGTTCTGCCCAGATTTGCTCTTTGCACACACGAGTCACATGCTGAAGTCAGGAGCTGCCTCCATGCCCAGAGGGAGGAAAAGAGAGAAAGGGGATGAAGAGCTCTCCTGTGCAGAGCCAATGTCCAAGTGCCCCTGCAGTGGGAACCACAAATCATCAGGTTTGTGTCCTTTGGGCTTAGGGACTGGTGACACTCAGAGGCACAGAAAGTTTTCTTGCCAACAAACACAAGTTGAATATTTGAACAGTTTAACAACCATCACAGATCTTTCCTCAACTCTCTGGAATGTTCCAGCGGCATCTGACATGTCCACCATCCCCAAGGGATTTCTGTACAGGAACAGTTTTAGACAAAGACATAAAGAAATTCTGTGATAGATTAAAACACAATTAAGATGATATTTAATATATATTTATTTGAACTTCAGAAATATTGGGCAATTTCTTCCAGCTCAAAGCATGAAGCCAGTTAGTTGAGAGGCACTTGAATGACCAGAGAGCATCTAGAGGAGGAAATCAGGGAGCAGTAGAAGTACATAGATCCACCTGCTGTCAAGAAAGAGATCTCCTTAGACATGGCCATTTCAACAGAAGAGCTGAAAACACCTGAAGGAAAATGGAGAGGAAGTAATAAACAAAATACTGGTCACACAAGTAGAAGGCAAGATCAGTATTTTTCTACCTGCCATCTGTACACCTCCAGGAAATTCCTGTTCCTAATGGGAAAACTGTGTCATTTCTTAACAGTACTCAAATGGCTCAGATAATAAAGATTTGCTTGTATATTATGAAAGTAACAGGTAATAAAAGCTGTGCCCCTATCCAGGCTGACATCAGTTATGTGCCCGTGAACAGGCAGTGCCACTTGTGTCATGAGGTGCCCAGCTGGGATTGGATTTCTCTGAGGGCACCTGAGGGAGAGCAGAGCACCTTGCAAGCTGCAGGTCCCTGACAGCCCTGCAGGGCTCCTGTCCCATCAACATCTGCTCTGCTCCAGTGTGAAACAGGGCCCAACCTGGTGCCGGGATCATCAGAGAGCTGAGGTGTGTGCTGGAATTCAATGCCCTCCCCATCCCGCAGCAGCCCTGCATCTCCCTCCTACAGCCTTGGTCTCCAGCACAGCCATGGAGGCTCTTTGGGCTCTGGACTGTTCCTGCAGCCCCCAAGGGCAGCTGAGCTCTGCCTTTGGCACAGTCAGGCCTGGCCAGCACAGGCCATGCTCAGCAATTCCCTGTGTGTGCCTGGCCTTGCTGTCAGCCCCGGCAGCGGCTGCGTGGCCCCTTTGTGGCCCTGTGCTGGCCCAGCCATGGTGGCCCAGCCCCTGTGCAGGCCCAGCCAAGGCCAGGAGCATTGTGGCTGGGAACGGCCCCTGTGCCGTGGTGCCCACAGCAGCCTTGGGGCTCTGTGCCCCATGGCGTCCATGCTGGGCAGCCTCTGCCAGCTCCTGCAGAGCCCATGGCACCTGTGGGGCTGCACAGACAGCCCTGCCCCGGGCTCTGCCAGCCTCTGGGCCATCAGAGAGGCAGCCAGGGCTGGCTATGGCCGGGAACAGGCCCTGTGCCCTGCAGGAGGATGGAGCTGGGCCATAGCCAAACTCACCCCAGGCCATAGCTGGGCTCAGCAGCCAGGGCTGCCAAGGGCTGGGCACAGACACTGGTTCTGACAAATGTCCTGGGCCCCCTCCCTGCTCTGCCCATGCCACCAAAGGCACAGAGCAGCCTCCTTTCTGGGCCACTCGCCTGTTTGCAACGCCTTGCACAGGCGCTGGCCCTGCCCCACAAGGCCTGGCCTGAGTCCTGCCCCTGCACGCTCAGCCAGGCTGAGATGGACATTGATGTTTTCTGGGCCAGGCTCTCTGAGCCCAGCCCAGCTCCCTGCAAGCTCTGCCAGCTGCCCTGAGCTCTGGGCATCACCAAGGGCCTCTCCCCAGCCCAGCCCAGCCAGCTCTGGCCCCACAGCTCTGCTCAGGCCAGGCTGCTATGGGCACTGGCCCCACGGCCTCAGCCCCTGGCAAGGGCACAGCAGCAGCTGCAGCTGCCACAGGACTCAGCCCCACCATGGGGGAAGGTGCTTGGCCAAGGCCAAAGGAGGCTCCCTGGCTTCCCTGCTCCCCTCTGCCTGAGGAGCTGAAAGCTCTGCAGTCCCTGCTGCCATCCCATCTGCCCAGGGCAGCACAAGAGCCACGGCCTTGGGGCCCTCAAGTGCTGCTCCTGCTCCAGGCCCAGGGCCCATGCCAAAGCTGGGGCAGCCACAAAGCTGTGCCCATTTCTGTTCATTGCTGCTCTGATGGGGATGGATCCTCAGCCACTTGGAGGTTGCTGATGAATTTTACTCCTCCAGAGGCCTCTTCTTTCTTGAGCTACTCAGTTGAGGAAGTCAGAGAAAAAGGCTATTAAACATTTGTTTAAAACATTTAAACAAGAAAACCCCGTGCGAAAATTTGAAGTTTTCAATTGTTCTGTGGTTAATTAGTCAGATTTAAGAGGTGTATTTAAAGTGAATATGGTATATTGAAAACTAAGCAGAGAGAACTGGTTTTGTCCAGTTTTCTTTACTTGTTTATAGATTGGTATCAGCAATGTCCAGTTGATATTTACCCCTAACCCCTCAAATGCAGTCTGAATAGATTTGATAATCAAGACCCTTCATGGCTGACAATCAATCACACTTTGTTCCTACCCCAATCCCACCATTTCCCTCATCCAACCCCTGGCACTCAGAGCAGCTGAGGAATGGAGTCACATCCAGGAGTGTCCCCAGGGCTCAGGATTGGGGCCAGGCCAGTGAAATCTCTTTATTGCTGATCTGGATGAGGCCATCGAGGGCACACTCAGTCAGTTCCCAGGTGAGCCCAAGCTGGGTGGAAGTGTGGCTGTGCTGGGGGGCAGGAAGCTCTGCAGAGGGATCTGGACAGGCTGGAGCCATCCATGGGCCCAGGATAATTGGATGAGGATCACCAAGGCCAAGGGCCGGGTGCTGCCCTGGGCTCACAACCACCCCAAATCCCTGGCTTAACCCTGCCCTGATCCCCACAGCCTGTCCTCTTTCCTTCATCCCTGCATTGCCAGGGACTTTCTGGGACAAAGGAGGTCTGCACCTCTGAGGGAGGTGCAGGTGCCACCACTGGAGTGGGAACCACAACTCATCAGGTTTGTGTCCTTTGGGAGTCCAGAACTGGTGAGACTCAGAGGCACAGAAAGTTTCTCTTCATGGCCAACAGACCACAGTTGAACAGGAAACAATTTAATAACAATCATGCTCTTCCCTGAGCTGTGTGCAATGTCCCAGCAGCATCTGATGTTCAATATCCACAAGGGATTTCCATACTAAAATTAATTTCAGACAAACGGCATTTTGTGATAGGTATAAACACAATTAAGTTCTTGTATCAGGATGCTCCTTCTGGAGTGTGGGGAAAATGGCTCCAACAATTCCTGATTTGCAAAGCTGTCAGTGGTGGATGGAGAAGGGAGTCAGGCTGCTCTTGGTGTTGAGGAAATTCTGAAAGCAGCCTGACTCATTTCATCTCCTCATGCCCTGGCTGATCTCCTCTCTTTCCCCTCCCACCCACTGGCTTTTGTCTCCCACCAGGACCCCCGGTAAAGAGCCTGGCTCTGTGTTCTCCATCCCCTCCTCGCTGGCACTGCCAGACTGGGATGAGGAGCCCCTCAGCCTTCCCTGCTCCAGGCTGGACCAGCCCAGCTCTGTCAGCCTCTGCTCACAGCCCAAGGGCTCCAGTCCCACCTTGGAGGCCCTTCCCAGACCGTGCTCCAGCTGCCAGACATCTTTCCTGCCCTGGGGAACCCAACCCAGGCCACAGTGACCTGGATAATCCACGTCCTTGATGTTCTGGTCACACAGCCCTGGCCCCTTGTCCCCTGTCAGGCTCTGCGGTGGATCCTGTGGAACATCCTTTGGTGGAGGCTGTGGCTCCAGGTGGGCTGGGGGGGATCCCGGGAGACAGGGACCCCAGTGGGCATGAACAGCGTTGGACTTGTTGGGAGAAACTGTGAGGGGGAGCTGGGGCAGAGTGACCAACCCAGTGACCTGACACAGTCCTGCTGGGATGTCACACAGTCCCTCTGTGACGTTACAGCCTGCTCGGTGATGTCACAGCCTTCTCTGTGATGTCACAGACACCTCTCTGATGTCGCAGAGCTGCTCTCTGATGTCATACCAGAGTCTGTGGTGTCATTGTCTGCACTGTGATGTCAGACCTCTGCCCTGTGATGTCACAACCTTCCCTGTGATGTCACAGACCATTCTCTAATGTCACACAGCCCCTCTGGGATGTCACAGTCTGCTCTGTGATGTCATAGCCCACTCTGTGACCTCATGTTACCAGATGATCAATTGTCTCCACCAGCTGAGCTGACACCTGGAGCTTTTTCTCCACAATCCCAGGCCTGTGGAAACCACACAATACCCATTGTGTGAGAAGGGGAACTGGAAGTTCAGCAGCCTCAGTGTCCTGCCAGCTCAGCCAGGCCCATGGGAACATTGGGGTCCACAACCATCAAGCACCACCAGAGAGACCCCCAGGAGAACAGAGGAGGGGAAATACATTAATGATTTGGGGAAAATGATTATCAGATGTATATTTAGTCTGGGACAGTTAATGAATATGTATGCAAAATACAGAATATAAACAGAAACTTCCCTTTACTCAGCCTGCAGGGCTTTGGGAGGAGCTGTCCCCCGTGCATCCCCCTGAATATATTGTGCTGCTTTTTAATGCTGCATTGGTGTGAAGGAGTTTTCTATTTTACTGAATTTTTGGTAACACTCCCATTGCCAAGGAAAGCTCTGTCTGCTGCTGTTCACAGAGAAGGGCTGGTGGCAGATGTGGGGCTCGGAGGCTGCCTGGGGCACAGTGACCATGAAATAATCAAGTGTTCAATGTTCTGTGAAAGAAGGAGGGGCAGCAACAAAACTTCTACACTGGAATTAGGAAGGGTAGACTTTGGCCTATTAAGAATGCAGATTTGGGGAGTAATGAATCCGACACTGATTTTTTCTTAGGAAAACATCCCCTAAAAACAAAGGGGTCCAGGAAGGATGGACACATTTCAAGAAAGTAATCATAAGGGGGAAGGAGCAGCCTGTCCCAGTGTGGCAAAAGATGAGCTACTGAGGAAAATGACTGGCCTGGCTGGGCATGGAGATTTTGTGGGAACTCAAGGGTAACAAGAGGTGCATCAACTTTGCACAGAAGGTCAAGCAGCTTAGGAAATGTTTAAGGATGTTGTAAAGTCATGCAGAAAAAAAGTTAAGAGCCGAAAGCTCAATTAGAGTTTAACCTGACCCCTTCTGTGAAAAAAAATAGACAATGTTTCCACAATTAAATTAATAGCAAAACATGGGATAAGGAGAACCTCTACTCTTTATTGGATGCAGTGGGGAATATAGTAACTAAAGATAAGGAGAAGGCAGAGCTACTTAACATCTTGTTTCTCTTAATTTTCCATATTAGCACAGGTTGTCCTCAGGACAAGTGTTCTCCTGAGCTGGTAAATGGGAACAGGGAGCAGAAGAGCCCCCTGCAATCCAGGAGGAAGCAGCTGGGGACCTGCTGAGCCACTCAGATGCTCACAGGTGTGTGGGATCAGATGGGATCCATCCTAGGGGGATGAGGGAGCTGTGGATGAGCTCCCCAAGCTGCTCTCCATCATTTACCATCAGTGCTGGCTCAGCAGGGAGGTCCCAGAGGACTGGAGGTGCCAGTGCGAGCCCATCCCCAAGAAGGGCTGGAAGGAGGATCTGGGGAACTCCAGGCCTGTCAGCCTGACCTGGGTGCCTGGCAAGGTTATGGAACAGATAACCCTGAGTGCCATCCCAGGGCACCCACAGGATGGCTGAGGGATCAGAGCCAGCCAGTGTGGATTTCAATGTCAGCACTGATGATCTGCATGAGGGAACTGGGTCCAGCATCAGCAAATTTGCAGATGACACCAAGCTGAGGGTGAGTGTGGATCTGCTGGAGGGTAGGAGAGTTCTGCACAGGGCCCTGGACAGGCTGGATCCCTGGCCCAAATCGAACTAGCTGAAGTTTAACAAGTCCAAAGGCTGGGCCCTGCATGTTGGCCACAACAACCCCTGCAGCTCTACAGGCTGAGGACAGAGTGGCTGCACAGCAGCCAGGCAGAAAGGGACCTGCAGGGACTGATGGACAGCAGGCTGGACATTGTGGTAGTTAGGGAAAAGGCGCTGCGGAAGAAGTCGCGATGTTACGGAAAGGCAGGACCCTCTGTTTCCCGTAGATAAGACCCTCTGTTACTCATAGATAAGAAATTAACACAGGAATGTGGCCCCACTAACAGTAATGCCAGTAACTTTCCATTCCTTACCCAGTACTTTTCCATTCCCTTCTAACCATAGATAAGAAGGACAAACCCCCTTTTGACGTAGAGACCCCTAAGACTATAAGACCCCATGAGAAGAAGTAATAAATGCCTTTTGACCGTCCACCACATTGGTGTCTGCGTGTGTCATTGGCCTGAATGGCCCTGGAGAGTGGGCCGTCGAGCTGTTCCTCAGAACCAGGTTGCCTGCCTTGATCCAGAAGGCCACATTTTGGTGCCGGAAGCCCAGGAAAGCGGCTTGCGCCCGGGGAATGCGGATTCTCCTGGAAAGAGGACGGCGGCTGTGGCAGCAGGTCTGAGCACAGCGGAGGGGATGCCCTCGGACCCACTTGGACCATGGAAGCCACAGCGAAGCTCGTAAGTCAGGCTCATGAGCAATGGGTAATTAAAGGTGAGCTCAGGAACTCTAATCTTGCTATTGCAAGGCTCCTAGAGCTGGGGACGATCGAACGTCCGGTAAATATATTATATTGGGAAGCGCGGGCGAAGTGCACTGCCGCCTCAGCAGAGGACTCTAAGTCTGCAGGCAGTGGTAAAAACCTCAAAGCGTGGGGGAAAGTAGAAGAGGCCCTACACAAGACGTTAAAAGAACAGGAGACGCGGGAAGCCGCGCGTATATGTTTATTAGCTACACCAAAGCCGGGGGTGGGGGCCGCGACGCAGACCGCCTCTGAGAGCGATCGGATTGAAGGTGCGAATATGCAGGGGCCGGGCGCGTTCCACCCCTTCCTGAGCCCGAGCCTGGACGCCCCGGAGCCCCCAGGAGACCCCCCGGAACCCCCAGGGGACCCCCCGACCTTCCCGCAGAGCCTGCCGGGTCCTAGCCCACCCGCGGAACCGTTTGAAAAATCCGCGGTTTCTCTATCCGTCTCTTCCCCACCGGTCGCTGGTCCAGTGCAAGAAGCAGAGCAGCGCGCGCGACGCTTTTGGCAGGGACACGCGGAGGAGGCGCGGAACAAGGCCGGATTGTCAGACCCCGCCAGGATCGGTAAAAACTCGCCCCTGCCATGTGCGTTTAAAAATGGCGCCGAACCACATGGCGAGGGCGGAAGGGAGGAGGCGGGGGGCGGAAATGGAGTCAGCCTGCTTAACAATGCATGCACGGGCGAGCAGGGAGATGGGGCGGCCCCCGCGGTAGAGTGCAAGACCAATCAGAGCGCTCTATTCAAATTAGGTCCTTATGGGGTAAGGACCTCCCCTGGCAGGAGGCGGGGGGACCCCAGGAGGAGGGAGCGGCGCCACCCCCAAAGGGAGGAACAAGGTCGAAGCCGAACAAAACGGCACGGAGCGCCGGAAGTGTACCGGCAGTCAGCTTCCGGCTCAGAGTCAAGTAACAGCTGCTCAGACAGCTCAGAAGATCTGACCGAGTCCGGCTGGGACTCGGAAACCGAGAGAGCAGAATTAATGCGGTTTCAAGCGAAACCGAATAAAGCTTTAAACAATATAGGGAAACAATCGCAACACAAACTCACCGATTGGGGAAAAATAAAAGCAGCCTGCGGGGACCGGGCACCGGCAGCCTCCATGCACGCTTTCCCGGGGGGGGTTGCCGGAGCGCGGGGGAACCAACAAAGGGCATATACCACGGTTAACCCAAAAGAAGCCAAAGTGATTTCAGAAATAGGGATCAACTCAGCTGTAGTACCCACTCTTGAGGATGACCATTCTAGCAATAACGATCTGCTCACTTTTGATATTACGCAAATAAGCCGCATGCTTTTTGATGGGGCGGGTTGGACTGTATCTAAGCAGGAATGGCAGGACGACCGCGTTAGCCCAGGCTTCCAGGGAAGGGCAACAACTCAGCGAGCTGTCCCCAGCCGGCACAGCTTTCCCTGGCAGCACCCTCACTCCAAGCATCCCGGCACAGGGGAAACGGGACTTTCTTTCCATGCTCGGATTTCGGATTACAAATTTATCATGAGGACCACTGCCGTACACCCCCCGCTGCCAATCAAATTGACTTGGAAATCATCAGACCCTGTATGGGTTGAGCAGTGGCCCCTGACAGAGCCTTGAGTGGCAGCCTTGCTGGAACTGGTCGACCGCGAACTGCAAAAGGGTCACATAGAACCCTCCACCAGCCCATGGAACACCCCTGTATTTGTGATCCCCAAAAGGTCCGGAGAAGGCTATCGTCTCGTCCACAACCTGAGAGAAGTGAACAAGACGATCCGACCCCTGGGTCCAGTCCAGACACTGCTATCCACAAACTCAGCCATCCCCGCAGGGCAGCCATGCGCAGTACTGAATATCAAGGACTATTTCTTTTCAGTACCCCTGCACCCTGAGGACGATTCGCCTTTTCCGTGGCGTTTCGGAACGGCGAGCGGCTCAACCTTCGCTTCCAATGGAGAGTGCTTCCACAAGGCCTTGTCAACAGCCCGACCATATACCAAATCACTGTGGGCAAAGCACTGAAGCCGGTCCGACACTCCCATCCCAATGCGACCATCATCCAGTACATGGACGACATCCTGGTCGCAGCACCATCGACAAGCCAAGTGGATCACCTGGCGACCACAATCACAGAGACCCTTCAGGCCAACGGCTTTGAGATCACGAGTGCAAAGATCAAGAGAGGACCCTGCGTGACCTTCCTGGGAGTAGGAATTACAAGCTCCTCCATGACACGCCCCGAGATGAAGATCAACCGAGACGTCGAGACGCTCCACGACATGCAACGCCTGGTGGGATCGCTGCAGTGGCTTCGCAACATCGTCCTGATTCCTCCCGAGGTCATGGACCCTCTGTACGACCTCCTGAAAGGAAAGCACCCCTGGGATCCCAAGGAGCTGACACCGCAAGCAACGAGCTCCCTTGACTTCATTGAAAACCAGATGTCCACTGGCACGCTTGCCAGGTGGAACCCAGCCATGCCACTGGACCTGTACATCCATTTTACACCGAAGGGGGGAGTGGGAGCACTGGCTCAAAGAACTCGCTGAAAAGGCCCGACCGATCCAATGGGTGGTCCTCGGAAGACCCGCTCGTGCATTTTCCCCAGGAATCGAATGCATCGCCAGCCTCATCATGAAAGGCAGGAGACTTGCCTTGAAACACCTAGGGACAGAGCCGACAAGCATCCACCTTCCGTTTCGCAAGCAGCCGACCACGGAGTCAGCCACAATATGAGAGTACCTGGCCCTTTCTCTCTCCGGCTTTGGAGGAGAAATCTCCTACTCCTCCAGACCACCCTGGACGAAGCTGCTGACCGTAGTCGACATGGACATGCCACCGAAGGTCAAGGACAGACCACAGCCGGGACCAACGGTCTTCACAGACGCTTCCTCCACGACTTCAACCGCAGCAGCAGTGTGGCAGGCAGGAGAGCAATGGCACTGCGTCAAAGCGTGTGACCCCACACTGTCAGTGCAACAGCTGGAGGCAGCAGCAGTGGTTTTGGCGTGCGGACTCTTCCAAGACGAACACCTCAACATCGTAGCGGACTCTATATTCGTGGCAAGGCTCTGCCTAGCCATGGCAGGACCAGGAGTGTCGACATCAGCAGCAGCCCTAATGCTGGAAGAAGCACTGTCCTCGCGACAGGGCACCGTGTCAGTCATCCACATCAACAGCCATGACCCAGTCAAAGGTTACTTCCAGATCGGCAACGACAAAGCGGACGCCACAGCAAAAGGCGTTTGGATGTTGCAGGAAGCTCGTCAACTGCACGAGTCGCTCCACATCGGAGTCAAAGCACTGGCGAAGAGATGCGAAATCTCAACGGCGGATGCAAAACATGTGGTAGCCACCTGCCCTCATTGCCAGAAGTCACCCCTTTGGACCTGCGGGGTCAACCCAAGAGGTCTCAAGCCCTCAGAAATCTGGCAGTCGGACTTCACCTTATGTCAACTGCTGAAGCCTAGAGTATGGCTTGCAGTGACAACGGACACTTATAGCGGAACGATCATAGCCACACAGCACCCCAAAACTAACTCCAAATCCACAATTCAGCACTGGCTGACAGCCATGGCTTGGCTTGGTATTCCCGAGCAGATCAAAACGGACAACGGCTCCAATTTCACCTTCAAACAAGTACAGGAATTCGCCGCGAAATGGGGCATCACGTTAGTGCAATGCATCCCATACAACAGTACCGGGCAGGCCATAGTTGAGAGAGAAAACCAGACCCTGAAAACCAAGCTAGAAGTGTTGGCAAAAGCAGAGGGCTTTGCCAATGCCATTCCCCCAGGAGATCAGGCACGTATGCTGGCAACCGCTTTGCTGGCACTGAATCAATTCCCTAGGGGAGATGAAACAAACAGTCCCGTCCAAAAACACTGGGCCACTCGAATGCTAGAAGAGGGCCCACAGGTGGTAATTAGAAACGAGCTAGGTGAGTGGGAACGGAGTTGGAGGCTGATGCTCACGGGGCGAGGGTACGCGGCTGTCAAAAAGGACGGCAAAATAAGGTGGTGTCCACTTAAGTCGATTAAACCAGACCTTCATAGCGAGCAGAATGAGACTGACGAGAATTGCCAGTCTTTGTTTACAGGACCTGCTCGTGGGACGTCCTCGTGACGCGTACATCCCGGTTCCAGATGAAAGCGACAGACCACCAAGCCGTCAGGCAGCACCCGAGAGACCCGCACGAGTGAGACCCAAGCACCAAGGGTGTTTCTGTGTGATTTTGCTGTTGGGGCTTGTCGCCAGAGGGCAAGCCAGCCCAGACCACTACCCCCATCGGCCCTTCAGGTGGGTCATGTGACACCTTAGTAGTGGCAAAGTACTCAGAGAAATCACCACACCAAACACCCCATCCTTCGTGCTCCAGATCACCGACCTGTTTCTAGGACAGCCAAGGGTAAACTCTTATTCCCCACACATCACACACTCGTACCTATCCTACTGGTGCCCAGCTTCAAACCCTGGGAAAAGCTACTGCAATCACCCAGGGTGGGGATATTGTGGGCACTGGGGCTGCGAAACCATAGTTACAGACGCCAGACCGTCGGGGCCTGGGTGGGATCCACACAGTTCACCTGGGCACCCATCGGCTGCAAAACACCCTTCTTCTCTCACGGAAACTTCCATCGAAACCAACATAAAATCCCTAGGTTTCAGGCATGCACTGATTACAACATGACGGTCTTGCAGCCAGATCACCCTAGCTGGGCCACAGGCAAGACGTGGACAGTGGTCCTTCAAGGGTCAAAAGAGAGGGTGAACATGCTTCAGGCTTCAACCATCAGCACCCCAAGCGGTCGGACCCAACAAAGCGATTAAAAGCGTGCTGAAAGAGAGAAACATAACCTACCCGAAAACCTTACCCACAGGGGTCAGAAATGTCCCGACCGATCAAGTGGAAACCTTTCAGATGAGTCGCTTAACCAAGTCAGACGCAGACCCAATCCTTCGTATGTTAGAAGCTACCTTTGTATCCCTGAACGAATCCAACCCTAACCTAACCGAATCCTGCTGGCTTTGTTACCATGTCAAACCCCCCTTTTACGAAGGAGTCGCTTTAAACACTCCCTTCAGTTATTCCTCAGCCGACGCCCCTCACCAGTGCAGATGGGACACCCCTCGCAAAGGAATCACCCTGAGTCAAGTCACAGGCTGAGGCAGATGCTTTGGCAATGCAACCCTAGCTAGGCAGAAAGGCAACGTCTGCACAAAAATTGTCAAGCCTAGCAGGAAAAACAATAAGTGGGTAGTCCCATCCACATCGGGGATGTGGGTTTGCCAGCGATCCGGAGTGAGTCCTTGTGTGTTCCTTCCCAAGTTCAATGACTCTAACGACTTCTGTGTCCAAGTTCTGATTGTTCCTAGGGTCTTGTACCACTCAGACGAAGAAATGTACCATCTTCTTGAGGGATCCAGCCAGATCCACAAAAGAGAAATAATAACAGGTATAACTATCGCAATGCTGCTCAGCCTGGAAGCAGCCGGAACGGCCACGGGTGTCTCAGCCCTAGCGACCCAGCACCAAGGACTGTCACAGCTGCAGGCAACGATTGACGAGGACCTGCAAAGGATCGAGAAATCCATCTCGTTTCTACAGAAGTCAGTCTCCTCACTCTCAGAAGAGGTCTTGCAGAACAGGCGAGGCCTGGACCTCCTGTTCATGCAGCAAGGGGGCCTGTGTGCCACCTTGAAAGGGTTTCTATGCAGACCACACGGGAGTCGTGAGAGACTCCATGGCAGAACTCCAGAACAGACTGGCTCAGAGACAGAAAGACAGGGAAGCCCAACAGGGCTGGTACGAATCCTGGTTCAATCAATCACCTTGGCTAACCACTCTGATTTCTGCCCTGATAGGTCCATTGTCGATGCTGTTTCTAAGTTACCTTCGGACCATGCCTGCTGAACAAGTTGGTCTCGTTCGTTCAGAGCCGCCTGGAACGGACCAACATCCTGTTTGTAGGGCGACGACAATTGCTGTGAATTCAACCAGGGAATTCAACCAAGGAACACTGCCAGTCACAAGATTTTCCAAACTTGTCTGGCAAAAGCTTACTCAGGTTTCCCAAAACCCCTTTCCCTTGTCAAGTTACAACCTTATACCTCATTTTAGTACCTATGTACATGACTACCTCATTCATTTGTGAAAAGGGGGGGGGAGATGTGGTAGTTAGGGAAAAGGCGCTGCGGAAGAAGTCGCGATGTTACGGAAAGGCAGGACCCTCTGTTTCCCGTAGATAAGACCCTCTGTTACTCATTAACACAGAAATTAACACAGGAATGTGGCCCCACTAACAGTAATGCCAGTAACTTTCCATTCCTTACCCAGTACTTTTCCATTCCCTTCTAACCATAGATAAGAAGGACAAACCCCCTTTTTGACGTAGAGACCCCTAAGACTATAAGACCCCATGAGAAGAAGTAATAAACACCTTTTGACCGTCCACCACATTGGTGTCTGCGTGTGCCATTGGCCCGAACGGCCCTGGAGAGTGGGCTGTCGAGCTGTTCCTCAGAACCAGGTTGCCTGCCTTGATCCAGAAGGCAACAGGACATGAGCCAGGAGTGTGCCCAGGGGGCCAAGCAGGCCAATGGCTCCTGGCCTGGCTCAGGAATGGTGTGGCCAGCAGGAGCAGGGCAGGGATTCTTCCCCTGTGCTCAGCAATGCTTGGGCAGCACCTCAAGTGCAGTTCTGGGGCACCCAACTTAGGAAGGACGTGGAGGGGCTGGAGCGTGTCCAGAGAAGGGCAACAAGGCTGGGCAGGGGTCTGGAGCACAAGTCCTGTGAGGAGTGGCTGAGGGACCTGAGGTTGTTTATCCTGGAGGAGGCTCAGGGGAGACAAGGCAGTGTCAGGACACAGGTTGGACTTGATGGTCTCCATGGCCGGTTCCACCGTTGCTGATTCTGGGATTCTCTGAAAGAACCCTTGGAGCAGTTGCAGGATGAGCCCTGGGCCTCCTCTTCAGGAGCTCCAGCAGCCCAGGTCCCTCAGCTTCTCCTGCCAGCCCCAAAGCCCATCCTGTCAGTCCTGCAGAGCCTCTGCAACTCCTCCTCATTGCCCAGAACAGGGAGGCCCAGAGCCAGACACAGCAGCCCAGATGTGCCCCCCTGGCCTGGGGTGCCTCTGGCAAGGGAGCAGCATCAGGCACTGCAGGAGCCTGCAGACAATCCCTGCAGCACTTGTAGGATGATCCTGCTGCCCAAGAGACGTTCCCACGGGGCCAAGTCAGGAACTGCAATGGGGAGTGGGGCCAGAAAGGGAAGGGCAAGCAGGGATGGGCTGTTTGCAGGGGAGGGAACAGGGGTGGGGAATAGGAAGAAATTTGTACCAGGGATGTGGTAGCTAGGGAAGAGGCGCTGCGGAAGATTTCGCGATGTCACGGAAAGCCAGGACCCTCGGTTCCCCATAGATAAGACCCTCAGGTACTCATAGATAAGAAATTAACATAGGAATGTGGTCCCACTACCAATAGGAATGTTGCCCCACAGAAGCCAGTAACTTTCCATCCCTTACCCAGTACTTTTCCATTCCCTACTAACCATAGGTAAGAAGGACAAACCCCTTTTTGACGTAGAGACCCCTAAGACTATAAGACCCCATGAGAAGAAGTAATAAATGCCTTTTGACCGTCCACCACATTGGTGTCTGCGTATGTCATTGGCCCGAACGGCCCTAGAGAGAGGGCTGTCGAGCTGTACCTCAGAACCAGGTTGCCTGCCTTGATCTAGAAGGCAACATTTTGGTGCCGGAACCCGGGACAGCGGCTAGCGCCCGGCGAACGGGGACACTCCTGGAACGAGGACAGCGGCTGCGACAGCGGGACTGATCGCAGCGGGGGGGGACGCCTCCCGGACCAGCTTGGACCATGGAAGCCATAGCGAAGGTCGTAACAGAGATGCATGCGCAATGGGGTATAGAATGTAAACTTAAGGATTTAACTCTCGCATTGACGAGCTTGATTAATCTTGGGGCTATTAAAAGCCCCGTGGATGTCCTACATTCGGACGTGTGGGATAACTGTACAAAAGCCCTGGCGGAGGACGCTATGTCCTTGGGCTCAGGGAAAGCCCTAAAATCATGCGGCAGAGTTGTCCAGGCTCTGAAAAAAGCTCGACAAGAGCAAGAAACCTGGAAAGCCGCACGAGCTTGTTTATTAGCCGTGCCGCAGTTGGGGGTGGACGCGGCGACACAAACCGCGGAGGTGCTTGACCCGGGCGGCGCGCAGAGGCGCGAACGCCGGATCCCCCTCAGGGAGCAGACTCACCATCGGAGGGGGGGGAGCACACGCGGGCGTTCTGGCAGGGGCTTGCGGAGGAGGCGCGGAACGCGGCCAGAATGTCGGACCCCATAGGGACCGATAGAAACGCCCCCCCACCATATGCGTTTGAAAACGGCGCCGGACCGCCTGGTCAGGGCGGAAAGGAGGAGGCGGGGGGCGGAAACGTGGTCAGCCCGCTGAACAACGCATGCGCCGGCGAGCGGGGAGACGGGGCGGGCCCCACGGAGGCCCGTAAGACCAATCAGAGCGCTTTATTCAAATTAAGTCCTTGTAGGGCAAGGACCTCCCCCAGCAGGAGGCGGGGGGACCCCAAGGGGAGGGAATGGCCCGACCCCTGCAAGAAGGGGCGGGGTCGGAGCCCGAGGAAAAGGCAGAGCAGCCTGGAAGCGTCTCTTTACTCGACTTCCGGCTCGGACTCGGACTCGAGCTCGGAGCCCGAGACATGGTCAGAAGATTCCGACTCAGATTCTAGCTCTAACAGAGAGAGAGCAGCGGCAAGTAAGGTCACTAGCCACAGCGCTCCTGCATGGGTGAAGGGGTTACCAGAGAAAAACCGAACCCCGCTTACAAACTGGCGGAAAATAAAAATGGCTTGCGCGGAATGGGCTCCGTCTGCCACTCTGGTGTTCCCAGTTCGTGTGGGGGGGGCAGGCGGAAACCAAAGGATTTATTCACCGGTTAATCCAAAAGATGTGCAGGCAATTGTTAAAGCGATTGCGGATAAGGGAATTAATTCTGCCATGGTTTGCACACTCATTGACGGCCTTTTTGGTGGGGACGATATGCTTCCCTTTGATATTAAGCAGACGTGTAGAATGATATTTGATGGTGCGGGAATGATCGTTTTTAAACAAGAATGGGAGGATAATTGCCTCAAACAGCTAGCCTTGGTAACGGGGGCAGACCACCCACTGCATGGCTCCAGCATACAGAGGCTAATGGGCACAGACCCCACTATGATCACCCCCCAGGTGCAGGCTGAGGGCTTGCGGGCCCATGAGGTCATGACAACAACCCGTGCTGCCCGAGAAGCCATCCGTGACACTTCGAAAGTGGTAGCTAAACCATCCCCGTGGTCTCTCATAAAACAGGGTGAGAGTGAAAGTTTCACTCAGTTTGTGGACAAACTTCAGGCTGCATTAGATTCCTCTGCGTTACCCTCAGAGGCAAAGGGTCCCGTGCTGGCAGACTGCCTACGCCAGCAATGTAGCTCAGCCACCAAAGACATTTTAAGGTCACTGCCGCAGGGGTCCAATATAGCTGCCATGATCAGACACGTTGCAAAGGAGGAACATCTAGTTCCCATTCAAGCAGCAGTTCACACCGCAATAACCAGTGTGATGGCATGCCTTAAGTGCGGCCAGGCAGGCCACTTGGCAGTAAACTGCCCCCAGCCAAGGCGGCCATCAGCAGATGCTCCACCACGCCAAGGGGGAGGTAGGGGGCCGTGCTGGGTGTGCGGAAGGAAGGGGCATTTAGCTAAGGAATGCAGATCCAGGTTTCAGGGAAACGGGAGAGGGAGGGGGCAGCCAGGCCGTATCCAGCCCCCTCCCACCTGGAACATGCAGCGGCCCAGCTACAGCAACCCCCAGTGGGGCAGGGGACCCTCATACCCTATGCCCCCACAGGGAGCAGTCAACTTTGCATCCCCTCCAGCAATACAATGGCAGAGTTGCGCAGCACCGCCCTCAATACCCTCGCACCCCCCACCGCCACAAGCCGCGCCGGAGTCACAGGAACAGCAGGGGACGTCCCAGAGCAGGATCCCTGGGTGGCCTTGGTCATGAAAATAGGGAAGGAACCCCTGATGGTGTGGGGGACATACCGCCTTTATGGCAGTCAGGATCCTCACGTCATAGGGCTCCAGTTCTGGGCGGACATGGGATCAGACTGCACGATTATTCCCCAAGCACACTGGCCCGGACATTGGCAAATCAAAGAAGTCCCTCCAGTGAATGGAGTGGGGGGGCAGTCCTGGGCATGGAAAAGCACCCAGCTGGTGGCTATAACACTTCACACGAAAAAGGGACCAGAACAGACAGTAGCAATCTACCCCTACATTTTGCAAAATTCTCCACCCCTGTTGGGAAGGGATGTTCTTTCCTTGCTAGGATTTCGGATTACAAATTTATCCTGAGGGCCACTGCCGTGCACCCCCCGCTGCCAATCAAATTGACTTGGAAATCATCAGACCCTGTATGGGTTGAGCAGTGGCCCCTGACAGAGCCTCGAATGGCAGCCTTGCTGGAACTGGTCGACCGCGAACTGCAAAAGGGTCACATAGAACCCTCCACCAGCCCATGGAACACCCCTGTATTCGTGATCCCCAAGAGGTCCGGAGAAGGCTACCGTCTCGTCCACGACCTGAGAGAAGTGAACAAGACGATCCGACCCCTGGGTCCAGTCCAGACACTGCTACCTGCGAACTCAGCCATCCCCACAGGGCAGCCGTGCTCAGTACTGGAGATCAAGGACTGCTTCTTTTCAATATCCCTGCACCCTGAGGACAGAGAACGATTTGCCTTTTCTGTGGCGTTTCGGAACGGCGAGCGGCTCAACCTTCGCTTCCAATGGAGAGTGCTTCCACAATGCCTAGTCGACAGTCCGACCATATGCCAGATCACTGTGGACAAAGCACTGACGCCAGTCCGACACTGCAATCCCACCGCAACCATCATCCAGTACATGGACGACATCCTGGTCGCAGCACCATCGACAAGCCAAGTAGATGACCTGGTGACCACAATCACAGAGACCCTTCAGGCCAACGGCTTCGAGATCGTGAGCGCAAAGATCAAGAGAGGACCCTGCGTGACCTTCCTGGGAGTAGGAATCAACCCTCTGTATGACCTCCTGAAAGGGAAGAACCCCTGGGATCCCAAGGAGCTGACGCCGCAGGCAACGAGCTCCCTTGACTTCATCGAAAACCAGATGTCCACTGGCACGCTTGCCAGGTGGAACCCAGCCATGCCACTGGACCTGTACATCCACTTTACACCGAAGGGGGGAGTGGGAGCACTGGCTCAAGGACTCGCTGAAAAGGCCCGACCAATCCAATGGGTGGTCCTCGGAAGACCCGCTCGTGCATTTTCCCCAGGAATCGAATGCATCGCCAGTCTCATCATGAAAGGCAGGAGACTCGCCTTGAAACACCTAGGGACAGAGCCGACAAGCATCCACCTTCCGTTTTGCAAGCAGCCGACCTCGGAGTCAGCCACAATATCAGAGTACCTGGCCCTTGCTCTCTCCGGTTTCGGAGGAGAAATCTCCTACTCCTCCAAGCCACCCTGGACTAAGCTGCTGACCGTAGTCGACATGGACGTGCCACCGAAGGTCAAGGACAGACCACAGCCGGGACCAACGGTCTTCACAGACGCTTCCTCCACGACTTCAACCGCAGCAGCAGTGTGGCAGGCAGGAGAGCAATGGCACTGCGTCAAAGCGTGTGACCCCACACTGTCAGTGCAACAGCTGGAGGCAGCAGCAGTGGTTTTGGCGTGCGGACTCTTCCAAGACGAACACCTCAACATCGTAGCGGACTCTATATTCGTGGCAAGGCTCTGCCTAGCCATGGCAGGACCAGGAGTGTCGACATCAGCAGCAGCCCTAATGCTGGAAGAAGCACTTTCCTCGCGACAGGGCACCGTGTCAGTCATCCACATCAACAGCCATGACCCAGTCAAAGGTTACTTCCAGACCGGCAACGATAAAGCGGACGCCGCAGCAAAAGGCGTTTGGACCTTGCAAAGAGCTCGTCAACTGCACGAGTCGCTCCACATCGGAGTCAAAGCACTGGCGAAGAGATGCGGAATCCCGACGGCGGACGCGAAACACGTGGTAGCCACTTGCCCTTACTGCCAGAAGTACCCCTTTGGACCTACGAGGCCAACCCGAGAGGTCTCAAGCCCTCAGAAATCTGGCAGTCGGACTTCACCTGGTGCGAACTGATGAAGCCCCGAGCATGGCTTGCAATGACAGTAGACACTTATAGCGGGACGATCATAGCCACACAGCACCCCAAAACCTACTCCAAAAACACAATTCAGCACTGGCTGACAGCCATGGCTTGGCTTGGTATCCCCAAGCAGGTCAAAACGGACAATGGCTCCAATTTCATCTCTAAACAAGTACAGGAATTCGCTGAGAAATGGGGCATCATGTTAGTGCAAGGCATCCCATACAACAGTACCAGGCCGGCCATAGTTGAGAGAGCAAACCAAACCCTGAAAACCAAGCTAGAAGTGTTGGCAAAAGCAGAGGGCTTTGCCAATGCCATTCCCCCAGGAGATCAGGCACGTATGCTGGCAACTGCTTTGCTGGCACTGAATCAATTCCCTAGGGGAGATGAAACAAACAGTCCCGTCCAAAAACACTGGGCCACTCGAGCGCTAGAAGAGGGCCCACAGGTGGTAATCAGAAACGAGCTAGGCGAGTGGGAACGGGGTTGGAGGCTGATGCTCACGGGGAGAGGGTACGCGGCTGTCAAAAAGGATGGCAAAATCAGGTGGTGTCCACTTAAGTCGATTAAACCGGACCTTCATAGCGAGCAGAATGAGACTGACGAGAATTGCGAGTCTTTGTTTACAGGACCTGCTCGTGGGACGTCCTCGTGATGCATACATTCCGGTTCCAGATGAAAGTGACCGACCACCAAGCCGTCAGGCAGCACCCGAGAGACCCGCACGAGTGAGACCCAAGCACCAAGGGTGTTTCTGTGTGATTTTGCTGTTGGGGCTTGTCGCCAGAGGGCAAGCCAGCCCAGATCACTACCCCTATCAGCCCTTCAGGTGGGTCATGTGACACCTTGGTAGTGGCAAAGCACTCAGAGAAATCACCACACCGAACACTCCATCCTTCGTGCTCCGCATCACCGACCTGTTTCCAGGACAGCCAAGGGTAAACCCCTATTCCCTACACGTCAAACACTCGTACCTATCTTACTGGTGCCCAGCTTCAAACCCTGGGAAAAGCTACTGCAATCACCCAGGGTGGGGATATTGTGGGCACTGGGGCTGCGAAACCCTTGTCACAGATGCCAGACCGTCGGGGCCTGGGTGGGATCCACAAGAGCCAGACAAATTCTTGCAGTTCACCTGGGCACCCATCGGCTGCAGAATACCCTTCTTCATTCGCGAAAACCCCCATCGAAACCAAATTAAAATCCCTAACTTTCGGGCATGCACTGATTACAACATGACGGTCTTGCAGCCAGATCACCCTAGCTGGGCCACAGGCAGAACGAGGACAGTGGTCCTTCAAGTGTCAAAAGAGAGGGTGAACGTGCAAATTATCAGGCTCCAGCCGTCAGCACATCGAGCAGTTGGACCCAACAAAGTGATTAAAAGCGCGCCGAAAGAGAGAAACATAACCTACCCGAAAACCTTACCCACAGGGGGCAGAAATGTCCCGACCGGTCAAGCGGAAACCTTTCAGATGAGTCGCTTAACCGAGTCAGACGCAGACCCAATCCTTCGTATGTTAGAGGCTACCTTTGTATCCCTGAACGAATCCAACCCTAACCTAACCGAATCCTGCTGGCTTTGTTACCATGTCAAACCCCCCTTTTACGAAGGAGTCGCTTTAAACACTCCCTTCAGTTATTCCTCAGCCGACGCCCCTCACCAGTGCAGATGGGACACCCCTCGCAAAGGAATCACCCTGAGTCAAGTCACAGGCCGAGGCAGATGCTTTGGCAATTCAACCCTAGCTAAGCGGGGAGGTAACATCTGCACCAAAATTGGCAGGCTGAACAGGAAAAACAATAAGTGGGCAGTCCCATCCGCATCGGGGATGTGGGTTTGCCAGCAATCCGGAGTGAGTCCTTGTGTGTTCCTTCCCAAATTCAATGACTCTAACGACTTCTGTGTCCAAGTTCTGATTGTTCCTAGGGTCTTGTACCACTCAGACGAAGAGATGTACCATCTTCTTGAGGGACCCAGCCGGATCCACAAAAGAGAAATAATGACAGGTATAACTATCGCAATGCTGCTCGGCCTGGAAGCAGCAGGAACGGCCACGGGTGTCTCAGCCCTAGCGACCCAGCACCAAGGACTGTCCCAACTGCAGGCAACGATTGACGAGGACCTGCAGAGGATCGAGAAATCCATCTCCTATCTAGAGAAGTCAGTCTCCTCACTCTCAGAAGTGGTCTTGCAGAACAGGCGAGGCCTGGACCTCCTGTTCATGCAGCAAGGGGGCCTGTGTGCCACCTTGAAAGAAGAGTGCTGTTTCTATGCAGACCACACGGCAGTCGTGAGAGACTCCATGGCAGAACTCCGGAACAGACTGGCTCAGAGACAGAAAGACAGGGAAGCCCAACAGAGCTGGTACGAGTCCTGGTTCAATCAATCACCTTGGCTAACAACTCTGATTTCTGCCCTGATAGGTCCATTGGCGATGCTGTTTCTAACAATCACCTTCGGACCGTGCCTGCTGAACAAGTTGGTCTCGTTCGTTCAGAGCCGCCTGGAACGGACCAACATCCTGTTCATAGGGCGACGACAGTTGCTGTGAATTCAACCAGGGAATTAAACTAAAGAACACTGCCAGTCACAAGATTTTCGAAACTTGTCTGGCAAAAGCTTACTCAGGTTTCCCAAAATCCCTTTCCCTTGTCAAGTTACAACTTCATACCTCAATTCAGTATCTATGTACACGACTACCTCATTCATTTGTGCAAAGGAGGGGGGAGATGTGGTAGCGAGGGAAGAGGCGCTGCGGAAGATTTCGCGATGTCACGGAAAGCCAGGACCCTCGGTTCCCCATAGATAAGACCCTCAGGTACTCATAGATAAGAAATTAACATAGGAATGTGGTCCCACTACCAATAGGAATGTTGCCCCACAGAAGCCAGTAACTTTCCATCCCTTACCCAGTACTTTTCCATTCCCTACTAACCATAGGTAAGAAGGACAAACCCCTTTTTGACGTAGAGACCCCTAAGACTATAAGACCCCATGAGAAGAAGTAATAAATGCCTTTTGACCGTCCACCACATTGGTGTCTGCGTATGTCATTGGCCCGAACGGCCCTAGAGAGAGGGCTGTCGAGCTGTACCTCAGAACCAGGTTGCCTGCCTTGATCTAGAAGGCAACACAGGGAAGAGTAAAGAAAGCAAAGGTGAAGCTAAGGAAATGCTCAGGGCAGTCTGGGGGTGGCTGCCAAGCAGCCCTGGCTCTGAGCAACAGCATCTGCAGTGGGACAGGAAACTCCCAGCTGATGGGAACAAACTTTCTGTCTGACTGCAGAGGCCAGGACAAAGCTGAGTTGTTTTCCTGCTGTTCCCCAGCCCTTGCTGGCCCCAGGGGCTGATGGCATTTGTGCTCCCTCAGGTTCATGTCCCCACACCAACAGCATGGGGGTGCTCCCCCTGCTCTGTGCAATGCAAACAGGGGCTGCTGAGCCAGTGCTGCCGTGTCTGTGCCTGCAAGGATGGGACACCTGTGTGAGCTGGGGGAGAGGCCAGGGCTGCAGAGGGGGGATGTTGTTGGCAGCTCCATGAGGATGCTCTGGGATCCTGCCCTGGGCTGTGCAGTGCACTCGGGATGGATCAGCCCCTGCTCTGCTGCTCCTTCTCACCTCCCCTAGGGCCCTAGCAGAGCCCCAGCCATGCTGTTTGCCCCCAGCCTGGGGCTGGTCACGGGGGTTTTGTGTGCTGAGCATTGGCCTGGCTGTGTTCTTGAATGAGCCTGGGCAAGGAGCCTGGAGCCCCAGCAGTGCCCATGGCCTGTCCCTGCTGCAGCCCCGGCACTGCCACCCCCAGGGCTGTGCCTGGCCCTGAGATCATTCAGGCCCTACAGCAACACCAGGGCCACCAGTGCAGTGGGTTAGGGCCATGGCAGCAGCACTGACAACACCAAGTGCTGCTGCTGCTGGGCACAGCTGCTGGGCCAGCACTGATTGGCCCCTAGCTCTGCACACAGACATTGCTGCTGCAACTCCAGGGAATACAACAAAAGGGCATCTCTGCAGAAAACTTTGTTGGGAGATTCTTTAGTTCCTTTAAAGCCACCAAGAATGCAGCACCTCATTTACACAGTCTGTGGGCATAAGGAAGGTGGAGAGAAAATAATGAGAAATGGCACAAACATTGGCATTTATTTGTGGACAATATGAAAACAAGTAAAACAAAGGAAAACACCCCTCAAAATGAAATTAGCAAGAAGTGTCAAGATGACTTTTAATACAAAGTGATTTGCAGAAATTGACCAGCAGACTGGTTTCAAAAACAGTTTAATGTTTTTGAAACCATCCAGTCATCAGTCTCCACACTGCAGCCTTGAGTTCCTGGTTCCTCAGGCTGTAGATAAGGGGGTTCAGGGCTGGAGGCACCACCGAGTACAGAAATTACAGGGCCAGAGCCAGGGTTTGCGAGGAGAGGTGTGGGATCTCAGCACCTCAGGACTGATGTGCAGAGTGACTGAGAACACCCTTGGGGGGCTCGGAAGTCCTGGAATGTTGCCAGAAGTGTCTGGTGGCTGGACTTTGATCCTACACAGGAGACAACACCTGTATGAGGATGGGAGGATTTCACTGGGGTGAATGGTGAAGGGATAAGTTAATTAGTGTGAAACACAGGGTTTAAGATTTCTGTACAGGGGGGCCTAAAGAAGTAAGATGGAGGAATTTGGGCTTGTCCTGTTCTTCTTCTTCTTCTTCTTGGCCTCCATCTTCTGTGGTGATGTTGGCACTTTGGGATTGGTTATTACTAAAAGTGCACTGGTTAATAAGGGTAAAAGGTATTGGGGAAAAATGATAAATATTGTACACGTAATTTTGAGTATAAAGATAGATTACCGCCCTGGGGGCTCTCAGTGTGCTCATGGCTGGCTTGCTGTGCAGACCTCTATTGGGCTGAGAGAAAATCTTTTAGATAAACAACTAATAAACACCGAGACCGAGAAAAACCCTGAAGCCTCTTCTCGACCTTTGAAGCGCAGGCTGTCCAAGGCCACCCCGGGCCTTTCCAGGTCTTTGAAACAGCCGAGAAACCGACAAGTGGCGTTCGCTGTGTGGGCTATTCCCCACCAACCTTTCGGGGGGGGATCAGCTCTGAAGAGCTGAAGAGCTGAAGAGCTGAAGAGCCAAGAGGGCAGCTCCGGCATAGGACGAGTTCCCAGGAGAGCACTGATAACTCCTGAGGAGAGAAGCCTGAAGAAAGAAGAAAAAAAAAAAAAACGGCCAGGAGAGTCTGCAAAAAAACAGCAGTCACTGAGAATTACATCTCTCAGCTTCTGCCGAAGAAAGTTCGTAGCAGAGCAGCCCAGATCGGAACCAGAAAGGCGCCTCTGGATCCTTCTCCTGTGACCTGCTGGACGGAGACCGGGAGCCTTCGGACAGCTCTGACGACAGATTCGGTGAGAAGGTCAAAAATAAGAACATGGGGGGCACACTCTCCCAGGAACAGCGGGAAATTTTCTCCTCCTTACAAGGCATGGCTGAATCATACACTGAAGGCATCCCAAAGAAAGAATTAAAACAGTTATTATTGTGGGTGAGGCTCAATTATCCACTTGCAGAAACTTGCCTGCTATTCAAAGTGGGGTTTTGGCAGGAAATTAACAGACGTTTATATATCTTAGCAACGCAAAAAGATGAGACAGCGTTAAAGCTGCTCTCACCAGCAAGAATAATGCTAGAAGGCATTTCAGTGCAGTCGAAAAGACTGGCGGGACCCTCAGAAGGAGGGGGGGAGCAAAGCTCTGAGAAAAAATTAGCTCTGGCCTCAAGCAGCCAGGGGGAAAGGGCTCCCGAGGAAAGGGAGCAGGAAATAGTATTAAAACCTCCGGTCCCAAGACCCAGAAACCCCAGGAAACTCCTAAAGCATCCTGAAACCCCGGAGAGTACAGGGCAGTCAGGATCGGAAGGGGGGATGCAGGGGGGAGAAAAGGGATCAGGAGGGGCGGTTACTCACGGCGGCGCGACGGCAGAGCAGGGCGGCCAGGCTGCGGCAGTGCAGGCGGAGGGTGCGATTGAAGAGATAACGGGAGACACGAGTTCCGGTGTGGCTTTTGTCAGCGCAACGCCGGGGGCGGCGGCCGCCCCGGCCAGCAGGGTAGCAGAAATGCGCGCGGCAGGCAAAACTCGCAAAAACCCGGAGGGGGAGTCACAAACCAGCGCGTGAGCGTTAGGCACGGGCGGCGCATTGGGGGAAACTGCGCAGCCCCAAAGGGCCACCGTAGAGAGACGCAGGAGGCGTGCGGTTGTGACATCAGACCCGGCACAGAGGTCGGCTGGGATCGCGGAGCGGGCCCGGGGGCCGGCGGGGGCCAGGTTGTACACACCGGTGGGAGGAGTGGACACAGCGTCAGAGGAGGAGGAGACAGAGTCAGGGACAGACCGAGGGGAGGAGACTTCGGAGGTGGAACAAGGGGGAGAGAGTGACGTCAGCTCAGGAGAGACAGGGAGCGGCTCGGAGAGCACGCATGCATGGAGAGCAGAACGCGGGTGGGGGTGGGCCAGGTCCCCTGTGACGTCTCGGGTGAGGAGGGGCCGTGCTTGGGATTCTACGTCCAGGGGCTCCACACCCTCTCCAGACTTGGTACCTTTAGTTGAAACCCTTGGAGTCCAAGGCTCATCCCTTCAAGGGAGACATTCTGGTGTTTGAGCTCCAGTTTCAGCTGAATTAAAAGCCAGGCAGAAGACACGGCCGTCGACTGGAAGAGGAAGAGCAGTCAAGCTCATTCCGTCATCTGAGCTGGGGAGGCCGGGAACAGCGCCACCTAGTGGCAGGAGGACAGAAGTGCACGACATGCCGGATCTGTTCGGTGGAGCCACAGCGCCATCTCGTGGCAAGACTGCAACAATGCAGCATTTTTTCCCAACATTATACAAAAGGAAAAGCACTTCAAAGAAGACAATGTGAACACAACAAAGGGATTATCCATCGACTTCGGGATTTCATGAAGATGATGAAAGTTCAGATGAAGCACAGCTTCAAGGAGAAGATGTCATAAGGATCACAGCATCGGAAGGTGTTCCGACATGGATGCTGTCAGCAGCAGAAGCTGCAAAAAGCTTCTTGCATTCATTTGATACAGCAAAAAAGAAATATCAACAGGATCCTCGAGTTTCCTTTTCAGATTTAGGAGCGAGGCCAAAAACCTCAAGGCGAAAAATGAGATACTATGAATCACCGATGACATCCACAACACCATTATTCATGCAAATCCCAACAGAGTCTCAAGAAGAGGAATTTCAAGAGCCGGTGAAGACGATGGATTGGAAGCAAATTAGAAAAGCGTTGGCAAAGGAAAAGCATTTATTTCCGGGATCAGGAGATTTGACAATGCCGGTGACATATGATGCCCAGGGACAGAATCCAAGGTGGGAAAGGATGGGTCATGAGGCACTCAAAGACTTAGGGAAGGCGGCTCAAACTTTTGGGCTGAACTCACAATACTTCAAACAGCTACTAAGAGGGACATTCACTACGTATGACTCACACCATATGATATTCGAAGTATTGTGGCAATGATTCTCACTGACACACAGAGTCTCATCTGGGAAAAAAGGTGGAGAAAATATCTTTCTGAATTGCGGAATAGATATCAAGGTGGGCCAAACGCGAACCTCACAGAAGGGCAGTTAGCAGGAGATCCTCCAGATGACAACCCAGGGGAACAAGCAGCGCGGCTTCCACGAAGAGTGTTAAGCGACATCAAAGAAGCAGCACGAATGGCAATCATGCAAATTACACAAACAGGAGCTCCGGATGTTCCGTTCTCTTGCATCAGGCAAGGTCCCACAGAACCATTCATGTCGTTCATCGATCGACTCATGCAAGCCGTGGATCGACAGGTGACGATCAAAGAAGCGAAGGGGCCTCTCTTGGAGAGCTTAGCTTTCGGCAATGCCAACCCGGATTGTCAACGGGTGATTAGCGCCATGCCAGGATGGCCATCCTTGGCAGAGATGGTGGAGGCATGCAGCAAGGTGGGGACACCTCAGCATGTCGCATCAATCGTGAAGAGTGAATTAAGAGAGGAATGGGAAGAACAGTTAAAGGGACATTCAGAAAGGCAAACAGAGAACAAGACACTGGAAAAGATGCTCGAAAAAATACTGCAACAGCAGGACGAGAACATCAACAAAGTTCTTGCGACGATGCAGAAAAGGAACAACCCCCCAAGAGGACAGTGCTACAAATGTGGGGAGTTTGGCCACATGATGCCGAATTTTGCCCCAAAAGGCGAGAATAACTGCTTAAGAGACTCAGTCTAAGTCAGATAAGCAGGAGGTATTTTATTACGACGCGTCGGAGAAATCACAAAATGGATTTCTAAATTATGTACAGCAAAAGCGGGTTTTTATACAATTTTAAACAGGGATTACATCATTTATTACATGCATATTCATAGGCAGGCGGGGTCTTCCGTGAATTCCTGGTCTTCCTTAGTTAAATTTTAAGCTTTTCCTAATTTGGACTTCTTCCTGTTATCTTTGGCATGTTTTTCCATGGCTTGGCTGAAGTTACTGTTGTACTTGGCTTGATCCTAACGGCTTGGCAGGTCACCTTAACTTATTGGCTTGATTCTAACGGCTTGGCAGGTCACTTCAACTTAATGGCTTCCACTTCTGTTTCTTCAAATATTCTAATTCCAAAGTTTCTTCTGTGAGTGTATTTTAGATTATTTATTAACTTCTGCGATTCCCTTGATATGCTTTTAAGTGTCTTTTAATTCTTTTATTTCTCAAAAACTATATTTCATTATAATAAATGGCTTCACACATGAAAAGAAATTGTCCGCAGGCACATACGCCAGCGCCAGCACAGAAGGCGGAAAGGCCAGTTTGTGTGCGGTGCGGAAGAGAGAGACACTCAGCGAAAGAATGTTATTCCCGGACAGACGTGGACGGAAACCCGCTACCGCATCCGGGAAACGGGAAGTGGAGCGCACCCGTAAGCCAGCGCGCTCAGACACAAGTACTGGCGGTGTCACAAGAGCAGATAGGGCAGTCATCAGCGAGCGACAAGCAGATGCCCTCAGCAAAACTTTTAGTCGGTTCCACAGTGACCCAGACCTCCTCCCACCAGGGGCACAGTGTGCACTGGCAGCTTCAAGACTAGTATGCTTCTTAGATGATAGTCATGCGGAGATACCAACGGGTATCCGCGGGGACTCCTATAAGAAGCAAGATTTCCTGATAATTGGACAAGATAAGTGCAGTATTCTTGGACTCATTGTCTATCCAACAGTCGTCTCAGCGGACAAAAATACAGAATTAACGGTTTTGGCAAGAGCACTTCGTCCACCATTGACTGTACCAGAAAACACTGTGGTTGCGAGAGCTTTCGCGTTGCCGCCACACGCAGCTGGAGAGGTCATGTCAATCTTCGACGAAGAAGGTTTCCCTATGAAAGAACATGTTGAAGTGCATACAACATGGGTGAAACACATAGGTCGAGACCGACCCACGCTCACGTGCCAATTGACCTGTGGGGACAGGACAATAGCGATCAGAGGTATGCTCAACACAGGGGCGGATGTAACGGTAATATCGTACATCTTTTGGCCATGCAGTTGGAGCTTGGTCGCGCCAATGGGTTCTCTCTCAGGCATAGGGGGAGCATCTCTGTGTCTGCACAGTGAGAATTCTGTCGTTGTCACGGGACCAGGAGACAAGGCGGCGATCATTCGTCCTTTTGTCATCCAAAAGCCGATCACAGTCTGGGGTCGGGACCTTTTGGCACAATGGGGTGTGAAGATCGAAGTGGATTTTTAATAGGGGTCACTGCAGCACTCACCACACTGAAGCTGACATGGAAAACAGATGATCCAGTTTGGGTGGATCAGTGGCCCCTTGAGCGGAGAAAATTGAGTGCTTTGAAAGACCTGGTCCAAGAACAATTGCAGAAGAGACACATCAGGCCAACAGACAGCCCTTGGAATTCTCCGGTGTTTGTCATCAAGAAAAAACTATCGGGCAAATGGAGATTGTTACACGATCTCAGGAAGATCAACGAAGTCATAGAAGACATGGGACCGCTTCAGTTGGGACTTCCATCTGTCTCAGTGATTCCCAGAGATTGGCAGCTTGGGGTCATTGACCTCAAGGATTGTTTTTTCAGTATTCCACTCCATCCAGATGATGCTCCGAGATTTGCCTTTTCAGTTCTGAGTATCAACAGGGAAACACCTCTGCAGCGGTACCATTGGGTCGTTCTTCCACAGGGTCTAAAAAATTCTCCGACGATCTGTCAATGGTACGTGGCACGAGCTTTGGCACCAGCGCGGAAGAAATTTCCGAAAGTGAAGATCATTCATTACATGGATGATTTGCTCATTGCAGCATCAACACGACAGGAGCTGCAAGAAGCTCATGACTGTGTGATTGCAGAGGTGCAAAAGGCAGGTCTGGAAATTAGCATTTCGAAGATTCAAGAGGTTGCACCTTGGAAATATCTAGGGTGGAAAATTTCAGAAAGAACAATAAAACCTCAAAAAATGGAGATTAGCACCAAGGTCAGCAGTTTGCATGATCTGCAACAGCTTTTAGGAGAAATCAACTGGATGAGGCCGGTCTTGGGAATCACGAACAGCGACATCCCAGCGTTGCTCGATCTTTTGAGAGGAGACACAGACATTCGGTCTCCCAGGACGCTCACGTCTGAAGCAAAAAAGGAGTTGGAGAAAGTCGCAGACGCGATACAGAAAAGGCAGGCACATCGATTTGTCCCAACATTGCCTTTTCAGTTGGCAGTGCTGGGGAAGAAAACACAGTTCCATGGTTTGATCTTCCAATGGGACGAATCGCAAAAGGACTCTTTGATAATCATAGAGTGGATTTTCCTACCACACAGACCCGCAAAAACAATTCTTACAGATTTAGAGATGGCAGCACAAATCATCATAAAGGTGAGAACAAGGCTGCTGATAATGGCAGGAAGAGAATTCTCAGTCATCAGATTACCTTTGAAGCGAGACTATTTCGATTGGGCAATGCAACAATCGAAAGACCTGCTAATCGCATTGTTGGCGTTCCCAGGAACTTGTACAGTCCACTTTCCGAGACATAGAATACTGCAATCGCAGATATGCTATAGGGCAAAACCAAGAATAAGCGAAGAACCTTTGGACGGGATCACAGTGTTCACGGATGGCTCAGGGAAGACACATAAGTCAGTGATCACGTGGAGAGACTCAACGACAGGGGATTGGGAATCTGACGTGAGGATGGTTCAGGGCTCTCCACAGATTGTGGAGTTGGCAGCCGTTGTCCAAGCATTTCAGTTGTTTGAACAACCTCTCAATCTGGTGACAGACTCCGCATATGTTGCGGGTGTGGTCAAGAGATTGGAAGGTTCGCTCTTGAAAGAAGTCAGTAATGAGGTTTTATACTCATATCTGACAAGCTTGAAAATACTGCTAGAGAGCAGGGAGAGAAAGTATTTTATCACACACATTAGAGCGCACACAACACTTCCGGGATTTTTAGCGGAACGGAATGCTCGGGCGGACAGGTTGACGATGCCCATTTTGCAAACACTGCCGGACATTTTTGAGCAGGCGAGATTAAGTTATGCGTTCTTTCATCAGAATGCGCAAGGGTTAATGGAGTCCTTTCGTCTCACAAAGAGTCAGGCGAGGGAAATCATTAGTGCTTGTCCAGACTGTCAGCTTGTGCAGCCACCTTCTTCTACTGGAGCCATCAATCCGCGGGGGCTGCAAAGTCTTCAGTTGTGGCAGGCTGATGTCACGAAGTATCCATCCTTTGGGAGGCTCAAAAATGTTCATGTTTCTGTAGATACATTCTCAGGTGCAGTCTTTGCTTCAGCACATGCAGGCGAAACAGCAGACCATGCTTGTCGACATTTCCTGCAAGCATTTGCAGCGTTAGGTATGCCTCAGGAGATAAAAACAGATAATGGTCCAATGTATACAGGCAGGGTGCTTGACAAATTCTTGAAAAGATGGGGTGTCAAACACACGTTTGGTATTCCACATTCACCCACAGGTCAGGCGATCATTGAAAGAACACATCACACCCTGAAATCCCTTCTGGACAGGCAGAGAAGGGGTGAGCCAGAGGCAACACCTCACATGAAATTAAATAAGGCAGTGTATGTGTTGAATTTCCTAAATAGCTCATCCTCAGAACCTAATCCACCGATCGTAAGACATTTTTTAAACAGCACACGGGCAAAGCTAAGGGAAAATCCTTTACTCTTGATCAGAAACCCAGAGACAGGACAAATACAAGGTCCTTTAGAACTAATCACTTGGGGCAAGGGTTTCGCTTGTATCCCCACAGATGGAGGTCTGAAGTGGGTGTCGGCATGGCACGTGAAGCCATTCCGAACGCGAGAACACGAGAACGTTGATCCAAGAAACAAAGAGACGAGTACTCAGACGGAAGTCGAGATTGAGACTGCACAGAACAATTCAGAAGAAAAATAAAAAAAGGCTAAAGACTTTGGGGGAATTTTCTCTAGGGTCTTGAATGAAAAACAGAATAATGATTTCACGCAGAAGCGGAATTATGGGTTTCATGATGCTTATGTGCATCATTCTTTCATTCATTGCAGTAAGCAATGGGGGTAATTTACCTATTAGTCAACCAAGGCAAAATGTATGGGAGACTTTAGCTCAGGCAGCAAATTTAGATAGCATTTGCCTGACACATTCGAGGCCAGGAAAACCATTTTCAGCATGCATGGTTGGATTGCCAGTGGACGAATGGCCAGTTCCAGGGCACTCCGCAGTTAACATTTCGCAGCTCATTAAAGATCCTGTGAAAGAGTCGTGTGCTTGGACACATCTACTTCCTGTGGCTTCTACAGAACCTCAGGAATTGGAGATTTTTGGGTCCATGACAATGGAACTCTGCATGCAGTTTGAGGCTCCGAATGTCACAAAGGCGAAAACTGTCGATTTGACTCCCATTCATGAATTTTATAAGAATGCGTCAGCATGGTGTAAATATACAGAGAAAGCTACCAAAGGATCGGTCCAAGTCCCAGTGCAATTGCCACGGGGTTTGTTTTCAATTTGCGGGGACAGAATTTGGCACGGCATTCCTGCTAATGCCACGGGAGGTCCATGCAGCATTGGGGAAATTTCAATGCTATCGCCTGATTTGAACATGTTAAGGGAGAGAAAACGCAGAGAAAAGAGATCAATAGAACAATATGCGGCAGATTGCAATGATAAAATATTTTCTTGGGACAAGAAAGCGAGTATTGCCACAGCAATCTTCTCACCTCAGCAGCATCAGGGGTAGCCTTGACTCAAGTCGACCGCATGGGTTGTTGGTTGAGCAAACATGCACGGTCTGTGTCTGTCGCATTGGATGACATGTTAAAAGACATCAGTGGTGTAAGGCAGGCGACTCTTCAAAACAGAGCGGCGATCGATTATCTATTGCTCGCTCATGGACATGGGTGTGAAGATTTTGAAGGGATGTGCTGCATGAATCTCTCAGATCATTCAAGGTCAATACATGAAAGTATTAAAAATATAAAGGACAGCATAAATAAGCTTGGCGAGATCACAGGACCATGGATCGATCAGCTGGTAGAATTCTTTGACATCTCTCCCATTTGGAGAGGAATTTTAAGGGTAGGATTCTATGTTTTAATAGTTCTCCTAGTCCTCATACTTGTCGTCCCATGCATATTTGCATGTTTAAAACATGCTTTGAATCGGATAGCAAAAGAGGTCTTCCTGCTGCAAACAGAAGGGGGAGATGTGGGATCTCAGCACCTCAGGATGGAGGTGCAGAGTAGCCAAGAACACCCTTGGGGGGCTCGGGAGTCCTGGAATGTTGCCAGAAGTGTCTGGTGGCTGGACTTTGATCCCACACAGGAGACGACATCTGTATGAGGATGGGAGGATTTCACTGGGGTGAATGGTGAAGGGATAAGTTAATTAGAGTGTAGAACACAGGGTTTAGGATTTCTGTACAGGGTGGTCTAAAGAAGTAAGATGGAGGAATTGGGGCGTGTCCTGTCCTTCTTCTTCTTCTTCTTGGCCTCCATCTTCTGTGGTGATGGTGGCACTTTGGGATTGGTCTTTACTAGAAGAGCACCGGTTAATAAGGGTAGAAGGTATTGGGGAAAAATTATAAATATTGTATACTTCGGGTAAAAAGATAAGTGACCGACTTGGGGGCTCTCAGTGTGCCCATGGCTGACTTGCTGTGCAGACCTCTGTTGGGCTGAAAGAAAATCTTTTAGATAAACAATTAATAAACACCGAGACCAAAACGATCGGAAGTCTCTCCTTGTCCTTTGAAGCGCCGGGCTGTCCAAGGCCACCCTGGGCCTTTCCAGGCCACCTAAACAGCCGAGAAACCGAACACACAGAGGCAAATCCCATCCTGACTTTTGCCTTTCCACCCGCAGGCAAGAAGCTGAGGATGGAGACCAGGGAGGACAAATTCCCACAGCAGAACCTTGTGGAAGAGGCCACTTTGAGAGGCTCTACTGCGCAAGACTTCAATGGAGAGGAAAAGCCCTGGAGATCCTACAGGAGGAGGGGCTCCAAACCCAGCCCGGGTTGCTCTGAGGAGGAAAGACCCACCCTGGGCCAGGAAGGTGGACAGAGCTTCAGCCAGAGCTTGGAGCTGGTAGTGCATGAGCAGCTTCACAATGGGGAGAAGCCCTATAAGTGCTTGGAGTGTGGGAAGAGCTTCAGGCAGAGCAGCACCCTGATCTGCCACCAGATGATCCATGCTGGGCAATGGCCCTACAAGTGCTTGGAGTGTGTGAAGGGCTTCAGCTGCAGCTCCGCACTTGTCACCCACCAACGCATCCACACTGAGGAGAAACCTTACGAGTGTTCTGAGTGTCAGAAAAGGTTTCACACCAGCTTCCATCTCCTTCTGCATGAGCGGATTCACACAGAGGGGAAGCCCTTCCGTTGCCCTGACTGCAGGAAAGGCTTCATCCACAACTCCCAGCTCATCACCCACTGGCGCATCCACACTGGGGAGACGCCCTATGAGTCTCCCAAGTGTAGAAAAAGCTTCACCCAGAGGTCTCACTTGATCAAACACCAACAGAGGCACCAGTAAGGGAAGCCCTGCAAATGCCCCAACTTCAGGAAAAGCTTCTTGTACTGCTCCAGCTTCTTCTCCCATTGGACAACCCCCATCGGGATGAACCCTGGTGATCCATGTTCCCTGTCATCAATGCTGGGAAGACACCTGTCCCTTTTCCTGTCCCTGCAAATGACATGATGTGGGTCCAAGAACACGAGGGTCTGGCCATGGTTGTGTCATTATACTCTCTCCTACATCAGGTCACTGCTAGGGGTAGGAAAGGGACTGTCTCTCTCCCTCCCCTGAGGAGAAGGGTGTCCTTTCCAGGCAGGAGTGAATATGTGGCTGGGAAGAGACAGTGGTGTTTTCCCTGCAAATAGATTTTCTTATCCCTTCTGTTATCAGTGTTGTTGCTGTTCCTATTTGTTCCTTATCTGTTTGCTTTTCCCAGTAAATTGTTCTTATCCCACACTGGGATCTTTGTCTTCTGTGCTTTCCATGGGAGGTAGAAGGGCAGCAAATGGCAGTGCGGTTTTAGCAGGAGCAGGAAATAGGGAAATCCCATGCCTATACTCTGGCCCATGGAGACTGGAGCATCCCAGCTGATCCCAGCCTGGGTTGCCATGGCAAGGGCCTTGGGAGCCAGTCCCTGGCTGAGGCTGTGGTGAGAGAGAGTAGAAATTCTCCAGACTCGAAATTCATTTTGATTTAGGTGCATGTTTGAAATATACATCTTTGAAATGTACATCTTTGAGTTAAGTCTGTAGTTTGAAAACATAGCTATTTAGTCTGACTGCCTGTTCTCATAAGAAGCCTAGGCTCAGAAAAACTGCTTCAGTGAAGGACAGAGATAAGGGGGGGGAGACAGAAAGGCTGCTGTGAGAGCAGGTCAACCTGACCCTGGAATTCTTTCTGATAAAGAAGAACTAGCGGCAAATGTGGAAATGGCGTAATTTGTGAAAATGAATATGTATGAACCTATTGTAAAATTGTATGCATATGTATTTGAGAGGGGGATAAAAAGGGACCTGAAAGTCCCAGAAGTATGCATGTCTTTTAAGGAGAGTAATCACCACATGCATCCAGCGCTGTAATAAACATACCGGCTTTACAACTTTCACAAAATTGTGGAGTTTGGTTTATCTCCACAAAACAGGCACTGGCGAGCCAGGTAGGAGGAATCATCTCTGTCCCCACAGGGGCAGACAGGCATAGACGGACCTCCAAAGCTCACCCTGGGATTTTCCCAGAGGAGCTCTCCTTGTCTCGGTTTGCCTCCTGCGGAGACAGAAAAGGACCTGCTGGTGTGCGGAGGATACTGTATGTATTGAGGGGCCCTCAAGGGAAAAGAGAGATAGGATGGCTGATTAAGTCACTAAGAGATGTCTGAGTGCTCAGCCTCATTCCTGTGCCTATAGGCAGACCAGTCGATAGAGCAACTGGGAGACGGGGGTTCACTATCCAATAGAGTGGCTGCTAGTGACCCCGGGGCTGGGCGCCAGAAGCAAGAGCCCCCTTGGGGTTTGCCACCCCACCTCACCGGGTAAGTGAAAACACGATCAGAGTAGTGGTATTTCACCGATGGCCGGAACACTGGTAGGCGGGTCGCACCGCCGAGCACATGCCCGGCCTCCCACTTATTCTACACCTCTCATGTCTCTTCACAGCGCCAGACTAGAGTCAAGCTCAACAGGGTCTTCTTTCCCCACTGATTTCCACCAAGCCCGTTCCCTTTGCTGTGGTTTCACTGGATAGTAGGTAGAGACAGTGGGAATCTCGTTCATCCATTCATGCATGTCACTAAATAGATGACAAGGCATTTGGCTATTTTTCAAACACATATTAATAATATATGTTCCTTTTCCGGGTTAAATAAAGATGGCTCGTCCAGCTTGGACAAATCCGGTAAATTGGTTCAAATACAGTAAATTGGTCTGAATCAGGTGCTAATTGATGCGTTATGAATTAAAGTCTTTGTCCCTACTCACTATGAGCCACCTTACTGTCTTGTGGCTTCCTTACGAACCTAGCTACTTTCTAGTTTATTAAAATATAAAAGTGATCCAAAATAAAAAATTGCATACAAAAATCAACATATAAAAAAAGCAATAAAAATCTACAAAACATTACAAAGCACAAAAAATACAAAAATTCACTACCCTGAATCATTTAATCTTCTGGCCCTGCTGGTGAACATATGTACAATGTCCACAGACGATAGGAGCGCTTCTGTGGATAAAGTCTTTGCAACCATCGCTTGCCTCAATTTGGAGAGGCCAAGCGTACTCAAAAGTTCAACGTTCCCCTCGTACCACTTCCCCCGCGCTCCAAGGGGAAAGCCCATAAAAACAACATCCTTTGCATTGGTGAGGCTTCGCACCTCAGTTTCCAAATGTTTTTACATGTTTACTTTCTCTGCAGTGGCTTCTTCCGGACATGTTTTGGAGGCTTCGTATCGTACTGTCGCTTCCACGACAAATGCACATCCGTCCTTAACAAATATCAGATCTGGTTTGTACAGCTTCTGGATGGTTTCCCTTATGTGTGGTTCTTTGAACACTACCCAGTCCCTCTTCTTCGCCTCCTCAATAAGCCTTTCACAGATGTGATTGTGCTTCTTGATTCGAGAGTCCTGAGTGACTGGGCAGTAGCGAATGATGTGGGTGCGGGTTTCGTTGTCCGCATCATGGTGCCTACAGGCCTTGATGTAATTTTCCTCTCTACCCCGGGAGAGAAATTCTCTCGTGGGGTAGAGGTTGGCCCTAAGTTGTAGTGCAGTGAGGAGTTTCCTGTGAGGTATGCGTCTATAGTATTGGAGCCAATCACTACTAATTTTATCACCTTTAAAGCTTTTAATTTCATGGCCTTGGGACACTAATTTGGTCCATTTCTGGAATTTTTTTCTCCGCCAATCACAAGGTTTAGGAAATTTAGTTTTCAGGGTCAGTGCTTCCCACAATGAAGTTGTGTCTGCACTGTTGGATGGTTCATTCACCAGTAGTGCTTCCCAAATTGAGGGTATCTTCTGGCTTTCCCCTCCAGCTTGAATCCACAATTTCTTATACAGTTGTTCTATTTGATCTTTCTCTAGGAACTCCTTCATTGTTTCATCTGAGGACTGCACAATCCGGTGCAGTCTCCGGGTGTGTACACTGGGGATCAGTCCCGCCAACTTGGTGACGCCCAAACCACCGTCCTTCATGCTCAAGTACAAGATGGCATTGCACGTGCACGGAGGTAGTTGCAACCAGTTCTTGACCACTGTTCAGATCTTCTGGTCAAGGGCTTCAAGGGCCCCTGTTTCATTTCTGAATGGTCAGCCAGGTAGGTCAGTCGAGGGATGGTGTATATTTTGAGGATATCAAGTTTTTGCAAGGTTTAAATGGAGCTTGATCAATTCATTTGAGCCAGAATTCTAGTTTTGTGGAGAGGTTGGTTTTTGCTATCCCAGTCCAGGGGTCAAAATGTAGGCCAAGGTATTTCTCATATTCCCCGGGATTGATCATGTTCAGGGGTGTGCCGTTGATGGTCCATGCAGCGCAGTTATTGAAGGTGTAAGAGTCTTTTGTGGGCTTGATGTAGAAGCCGTGGCACTTTTCCCCTTGTGTTCTGAGACCGGTGAGATTGCAGAAGGTCTCTAATATCTTGATGTTTGTTTTCCTGTTTTCCCAGGAGTTGCTCAACAAGACCAGATCATCGGCAAATGCCATTGCAGTTATACTACTCTGTCTCGGTGGAATCCTTTACCACTCTCTTCCAGCTTGCACAACAGGGGGTCCATTGCCAGGTTAAATAAAAGGGGTGACAGTGGGTCACCCTGCTTTACTCCAACCTGGATCTGAATTTTGTCTGTGCGTGTGTTCATTTTTGTGGTGACATACATACTGAAGTCTTTGTACATATTGTTCATCAGGCCGATGATGTGGGGATACACTCCCCTCTGCTGCAAAGCATGTATGATGTGATGGTGGCCCACAGTGTCAAAAGTCTTGGCAATGTCCACAAATACAACACCCAGTGGTCTGTGCTCACTTTTGGCAGTCCGAACCATGGTTTGCAGGAGTTTCAGGTTTTCAGAGCATCCTGCTGCTCTAATAAAGCCTCTTTGCCTTGGGTTGAGGGGGCACGCTTTGCTCAGCCTTGCTGTTACAATCCTGGAGAACAGTCTCAACAAGATGGAATTGATTGTGATAGGCCTTCAGTTATTAATGTCCTTCAAACGTTCCGGTTTTGTAGATTTAGGAATCAAAGCAGTTCTGCACCCCCTCACCATGTCCGGGATCTCCCCAGATGTCAACCATAAGTTGAAGAGCTGAGCCGTCTGGGAATACCTGGGATCCATCTTTTTGATGTCCCCAAGAGTAATCCCATCTGGACCTGGAGCCAAGCCCTTTCTTGTTTCCTGCACATTTCTTTCAATTTCTTGGGCCGTGATTAAGTCTCTGAAGGTGCTGTTGTCTGCCTTCCCATTAAATTCAAATTCCACGATGCCAGGAAAATTACCAGGTGTTTCCCATCTGGCTTTAACTACCGAGTAAATTTCACTGGGTGATATATCCCAGGACCAACACTCTGCGTCATCCAAAACAATTTTTGCTAGTTCCCCCCGTCAAGATGGAATAAATGCTGAAAGTGAAGGTAATTACCGTTTTTGATCACTCTGTGTTTCATCCAGTTCTGAAAGAGCTTTCTTGGTTGCTTCTCCTGGGTCTCCTTCCCATTTTTTCCACGTGTAACATTTCTTATTTGGCTTATTGATTCTAGGCATTCAAAGCAGTCCTGCACTGCCTGATTAATTATTCTGAGCATCTCCTGGCCGTCCATCAATTGCTTGAATGCTCTGGGGAAGTGGTTAATGGCTCCAGCTGAGAAATGTTCCATGATTGTCTTTTGGTAATGAGCCTGCAGCTGCCCCACCCTCTGCTGGTTTCTGGCGACAGTTATCCTTATCAGGGTGTCGTCTTAACTTATCCATTGTTTTCCCTCTGGCAGCTGGCCTCGCTGGCAGATGGTTCTCCCCAGGTCCATTGTCCACGGTTCTTGCCTGGGATTGCTGACTCAACCCAGGTTCCATTCCCATGCCCTCAGCTGCTCCCCTGGTGCGATGACTCATCACAGGTCCTCTGTCAGCTCCATCTGTTGGTTTCCTAGGCAGCAATCTTCTTTTGTCACTAATTTGCTTAGCTGTTTTGGTTGTTATGTGTTCAGCGATAAGTTTATTGATGTTTTTGTTTCCCTCGAACTGTGCCTCCAGTCTTATCAGCAGTTCTTCCTCCTCTTTTGTCCAGCATCTTTTGTGGGCTCCTCGATTTGACGTTTCTTTCAGTTGGGAAGCAATGATCCTTTCTTGGTTTCTTATCAATGGGTGTGCCAATCTTCTGTGTTGTCCCAGGCCAATTTTGGTTGTGAAGTCTCTGCCGCATACCTCACAGATCCACTCTCCAGCTGGAACCCTTTCAGTTTCTGGACCCCTGCATTTTGCAAAATGACAAATAACACTATGATAGTTAAAATTTTCCTTTCCACACTTGGCACACCGAAAGCAAACCCTCCTTTTCCTGTGTGACTCCTTTAGATGTTCAATCAGGCTTGACACAGAGTTTACCCGGGTACCACAGCAGGGACAAGGTGGATTTTTGTCAGGAACAGTCACCTTCACGATGTTATCCGGTGACTGCCCTCCATGTTCCCCAGGCACTGGAGGCAATGCCTCTGGTGTGCTTTCACTCACCTTTTTGCTGCTTCCCTCACCAAGCACAAATGGTTCACTGTCTCGTAGGAGGCTAGGATCTAAGTCTGAGCGCCCACCAATACCCTGGACAGGCGTACTTGCAGCCCCCAAACCGCCCTCCCTCCAAAGGACAAAATCCGGATTTTGAGCCATCGAATTAGGACCACATTTATTTAGGTGAGAATGGAGTGGGTGGTCACTCCACTTGGGAGCTCTTTGACCCTGTCTGCAACCGGGGGGCCAGGTTTCAGGCAATAAGCCACGCGGCCTTTACCAAGGAATTTGTTTCACCGAATTTGGTAGGAGTTCATTGGTGTCTTGGCTTGGAAAGACAGGAGTCTGCTAAGGAAGGCAGGAGGATCCCCTGAAATGGAGAATGTAAACCCTCCCCACCCCTCTGAATAGCTATAAATTTCAAATTAAGGGGCTCTCAGGCAAAAATATGGGAGTAAGAAATAACAGTTCTTTAAGGGGGAAAAGAAAAAAAATTAAAGGATGAAATAAAACAACGCAGTACACCAGAACAACACTGACAGAGTCAGAACCCAACCTGACACCCTGTGGGTCAGGGTGTGGGTGACAGTCCACTTGGAAATGTGGCTGCAGACATCCTGAAGTATCAGGTGTGGTTCTTTGGAGCGAGGGGGATCTGTAGAGAAGGATGTATTCTTCTTCTGAAGATCCAGTAGGAGTAGAGACAGCCGCTGTTCCTCTGGGGAATCCTGTGGAGAAAGCCGTGCTAGTGTTCCAGAATCTCGCATTATATCTGGGTAGCAATGCTTGGCTCCTCCCTCTGGGCGGAGCATCTCACAATGGGATGGTATAGTTCTTATCAGTCATGCAGTGACATTCAATAGTTTGTTATCAGCAGATGTCCCTTCCAGAGGGAGGTGTGAATGTGGTCACTCAAAGAGAGAGATAAGGCAAACTGCCCACTTGACAAAGGTAATCTGCCATACAGATGATAATGGAAAACATCTTGCACGCAATCTTCAACATTATCCACCCCTTTTTCTATTTCCATCTGCACCACAAAAAAATAAGGAAAAAAAAAAAAGACAAAAAACAAACAAAAAAACCCCTTACACACAGTTCTTACTTAAGACTAGGTCTCCCTGTTGTACACAACGGCTTTCTCCATCTTTCTGCACTACCCACCAAGTGTAAACAGTCATTGAGCAAAAACAATTCCACGGATGGGTTTGTCTTTGCCTGAGGTGGGATCAATCCAAACAGTCCTTCCTAAAATACCTTTCACATTTACAACAGGGACTTTATATCCACCCACTGTGTACAGGGGTTCAGACTGGGCAGGACCAGCTCGATTTATGGACCCTCTGCTGTTGACCATCTAGGTGGCTTTTGCTAGGTTTGTTAGCGTTCAGAAACACATAATCACGGAATGATTATATGCGGTGCTTTTTATTAAGAGCTCTGGGTGCCAGGGGTATATTCAATATACCCAATCGGGGTATATTCAAATCTGACTCCAACCATACATCCGAAATGATCATGTTTTATACTCTATCGTTACATAACTTTCATGTTAATTATTAAACTTATATTGTTCTATTGTATACATAAATTTAGCCCCTCTCTGAATTTCCAACATAGTTTCTCACTATTCTTCTATGGTTATATAATAATTACATTTAATTACTGAACAATCATCACATCTAACAATTATATAATTTATCATACTGCTTACGCAGGTGCAGTTGATCTGGGAAAGCACAAAGCCTAACATTTTAGATTCTATCTTTAACTTTTTCCAGGGTTCCACTACCATTCTCCCCCCTTTGAAAGCATTTTCACTTCACTATAGGTGTAAATGTTTTCACTTGATACAGTCCTTTATTCCTCAGTTCGTACTTGGTTCTTCAAATCCAGGGTTGATGTAAACATTGTCGTGGATACTGTAACGAACTGGAGAACCAGAAGATGGTGGGCGTGGATCTCGTGTTAGTGCCTTTATTATCCTCTGGTTCCAGGATATTTTCTTCTGTATCTCTCCCTTTAAGATGCTGTAAACTAACCAAATTGCTAAGAATACAATTAGTAAGATTATCACGCTCTCAATGATAGATTTAATCCATGAACTCACATTCCACCCTAATCCTTTAAAGATTTTTCCTAACCAGCTTGTAGCCAAAGCTCCCTCTCAGGGAAAGATGTTCAGGGCCTGAGCACAAAGCCCCAGAGGCTCATTAAAGTTCTTGTGCTGTGTCTGTGCTGCTGAGCTGGGCTGGGCTCCTGGCCCAGAGGCAGCTCCTGGTAACCAAGAAGAGCTTCAAAAGCACATTTCTCTTGATGAGCAGCTCTTCTGCCAGCTCATCAGGGCTGGGGCACTGCCTGCAGCCACCCTGGGCACAGCACAGAGGCACAGAGAGCTTCAATCAGGGCTGGGAAGGTGCTGAGAAGTGCCTGGGGCAGAATCACTGCCAGCCCTTGGCACAGGAACCCCTGGCTGCAGGACAATGCAGCTGCAGCTCCTGGAGTGATCTCCTAAAGCTGGAACATCCCCATGCCTACGGACTCTGTGAGTACATTCTCTGATTGTCTCTTGTGCAGAGCAGCCAGGGGTGCCCAGGGCTGTCCTGCAAAGCAGGGTCCTGCAGCCCAGGGCGCTGTGCTGGGGCAGGGACTCTGCTGCCTTCCAGGGACAGCTCTCAGCCAGCCTGGCAGCTGCTCCCAGCACTGGGGGACTAGATCTGGGTGGGAGGAGACAGCTTGTAAGGCTTGGAAGTGTTCTTCTTGCGTGGTGAGGATGCTATATTGTTCAGGACTGCTCCCACCTTGGCATTTAACTGTAGAACATTTCAAAGCAGATTATACAGGGAGCACAGCAAGGCAAGCGCTGCATAAAAGGGAAAATCCTCCTTCTTTAACCTACTGCCCTACCTAACTCTACTTGCCTGAATGGAAAATTTCCCATAGATATTCATCTTTTGGTTCATGTTTAGAAAACTAAAAAAAAAAATTTCTCACAGATCTGAATAAATCAGGCAGTGACAGAAATCACCACAGGGTCCCTTAAGGCAGCACCAATGTTCCTTTTCCAGCCTCCTCAGGGTTGCTCTCATGTTGCCATTAGAGCCTGCAGAGCTAGAGCTGCCCCTGGGCAGTGCCAGAGCTCGGAGGGTTCTGCAGGGCAGAGCTGAGCCCCCAGGGCTGGGCTAGGCTCTGGCAGCACTTGCAGGGCCCAGACCTGGGCACAGGGAGAAGCTGCTGGCAGGGACAGCTCCAGGCAGCAGAACCTGGGCAGGCAATGGGGGAAAGTGCCCCCAGGCTGTTCTGGGATATTTGAAGTCCTCTTCAAACCCAACTATTCCATGATTATATTTTATACAGATCCCCATGTCCAGCTCCCCAAAATGTCCAACAGCAGCTCCATCAGCCACTTCCTCCTGCTGGCATTGGCAGACACACGGCAGCTGCAGCTCCTGCACTTCTGCCTCTTGCTGGACATCTCCCTGGCTGCCGTCCTGGGCAACGGCCTCATCATCAGCGCCATAGCCTGCGGCCACCACCTGCACACGCCCATGTTCTTCTTCCTGCTCAACCTGGCCCTCAGTGACCTGGGCTCCATCTGCACCACTGTCCCCAAAACCATGCACAATTCCCTCTGGGACACCAGGACCATCTCCTACACAGGATTTGCTGCATAGCTCTTTTTCTTTACATTCTTCATGTCAGCAGAGTCTTTCCTCCTGACCATCATGTGCTACGACCGCTAGGTGTCCATCTGCAAACCCCTGCACTATGGGACCCTCCTAGGCAGCAGAGCTTGTGCCCACACGGCAGCAGCTGCCTGGGTCAGTGCCTTTCCCTATTCACTGCTGCACACAACCAACACATTTTCCCTGCCCCTGTGCCATGGCAATGCCCTGGGCCAGTTCTTCTGTGAAATTCCACAGATTCTCAAGCTCTCCTGCTCCAACTCCTACCTCAGGGAACAGGGCCTTCTTGCTGTTAGTGTGTGTTTGGTATTCCATTCTTTTCTGTTCATTGTTTTCTCCTATGTGCAGATCTTCAGGGCCGTGTTGAGGATCCCCTCTGAGCAGGGACAGCACAAAGTCTTTTCCAGCTACCTTCCTCACCTGACAGTGGTCTCCATTTTTATCAGCACTGCAGTGTTTGTCCACATCAAGCCCTTGTCCCTCTCTGTCGATTTTTCGGCTGTTTAGGTGGCCTGGAAAGGCCCAGGGTGGCCTTGGACAGCCTGGCGCTTCAAAGGACGAGGAGAGACTTCTGATCTTTTCTTGGTCTCGGTGTTTATTAATTGTTTATCTAAAAGATTTTCTTTCAGCCCAACAGAGGTCTGCACAGCAAGCCAGCCATGAGCACACTGAGAGCCCCCGGGGCGGTCACTTATCTTTATACCTGAAGTTACGTATACAATATTTATAATTTTTCCCCAATACCTTCTACCCTTATTAACCGGTGCTCTTCTAGTAAAGACCAATCCCAAAGTGCCACCATCACCACAGGAGATGGAGGCCAAGAAGAAGAAGAAGAAGGACAGGACACGCCCCAATTCCTCCATCTTACTTCTTTAGACCCCCCTGTACAGAAATCCTAAACCCTGTGTTCTACACTCTAATTAACTTATCCCTTCACCATTCACCCCAGTGAAATCCTCCCATCCTCATACAGATGTCGTCTCCTGTGTGGGATTAAAGTCCAGCCACCAGACACTTCTGGCAACATTCCAGGACTCCCGAGCCCCTCAAAGGTGTTCTCGGTCACTCTGCACATCAGTCCTGAGTTGCTGAGATCCCACATCTCCCCCTTCTGTTTGCACCAGGAAGACCTCTTTTGCTATCTGATTCATAGCGTGTTTTAAACATGCAAATATGCACGGGACGGCAAGTATGAGGACTAGGAGATCTATTAAGACATAGAACCCTACCTTTAAAATTCCTCTCCAAATGGGAGAGATGTCAAAGAATTCTACCAGCTGATCGATCCATGATCCTGTGATCTCGCCAAGCTTATTTATGCTGTCCTTTATATTTTTAATACTTTCATGAATTGACCTTGAATGATCTGAGAGATTCATGCAGCACATCCCTTCAAACTCTTCACACCCATGTCCATGGGCGAGCAATAGATAATTGATCACCTCTCTGTTTTGAAGAGTCACCTGTCTTACACCACTGATGTCTTTTAACATGTCATCCAATGCGACAGACACAGACCGTGTATGTTTGCTCAACCAACAACCCATGCGGTCGACTTGTGTCAAGGCTACCCCTGATGCTGTTTGAGGTGAGAAGATTGCTGTAGCAATTCTTGCTGCCTTGTCCCAAGAAAATATTTCGTCATTGCAATCTGCCACATAATGTTGTATTGATCTTTTCTCTTTGCGCTTTCTCTCCCTTAACATGTTCAAATCAGGCGATAGCATTGAAATTTCCCCAATGCTGCATGGACCTCCTGTGGCATTAGCAGGAATGCCGTGCCAAATTCTATCCCCGCAAATTAAGAACAAACCCCGTGGCAATTGCACTGGGACTTGGACTGATCCTCTGGCAGTTTTCTCTGTATATTTACACCATGCTGATGCATTCTTATAGAATTCATGATTGGGAGTCAAGTTGATAGCTTTTGCCTTTGTGACCTTCGGAGCCTCAAACTGCATGCAGAGTTCCATTGTCATGGACCCAAAAGTCTCCAATTCCTGAGGTTCTGTAGAAGCCACAGGAAGTAGATGTGTCCAAGCACAGGACTCTTTCACAGGATCTTTAATGAGCTGCGAAATGTTAACTGCGGAGTGCCCTGGAACTGGCCATTCGTCCACTGGCAATCCAACCATGCATGCTGAAAATGGTTTCCCTGGCCTCGAATGTGTCAGGCAAATACTATCTAAATTCGCTGCCTGAGCTAAAGTCTCCCATACATTTTGCCTTGGTTGACTAACAGGTAAATTTCCTCCATTGCTTACTGCAATGAATGAAAGAATGATGCACATAAGCATCATGAAATTCATTACTTCGCTTTTATGTGAAAATCCCCAAAGTCCTTAGTTTCTTTTTATTTCTCTTCTGAGTCGCTCTTAGCAGTCTGAATCTCGACTTCCGTCTGAGTACTCGTCTCTTTGTTTCTCGGATCAGCGTTCTCGTGTTCTCGCGTTCGGAATGGCTTCACGTGTCGCGCTGACACCCACTTCAGACCTCGATCTGTGGAAACACAAGCGAAACCCTTGCCCCAAGTGATTAGTTTGAAAGGACCCTCTATTTGTCCTGTCTCTGGGTTTCTGATCAAGAGTAAAGGATTTTCCCTTAGCTTTGCCCGTGTGCTGTTTAGAAAATGTCTCACGATCGGTGGATTAGGTTCTGAGGATGAGCTATTTAGGAAATTCAACACATACACTGCCTTATTTAATTTCATGTGAGGTGTTGCCTCTGGCTCACCCCTTCTCTGCCTGTCCAGAAGGGATTTCAGGGTGTGATGTGTTCTTTCAATGATCACCTGACCTGTGGGCGAATGTGGAATACCAAATGTGTGTTTGACACCCCATCTTTTCAGGAATCTGTCAAGCACCCTGCCTGTATACGTTGGACCATTATCTGTTTTTATCTCCTGAGGCATACCTAACGCTGCAAATGCTTGCAGGAAATGTCGACAAGCATGGTCTGCTGTTTCGCCTGCATGTGCTGAAGCAAAGACTGCACCTGAGAATGTATCTACAGAAACATGAACATTTTTGAGCCTCCCAAAGGATGGATACTTCGTGACATCAGCCTGCCACAACTGAAGACTTTGCAGCCCCCGCGGATTGATGGCTCCAGTAGAAGAAGGTGGCTGCACAAGCTGACAGTCTGGACAAGCACTAATGATTTCCCTCGCCTGACTCTTTGTGAGACGAAAGGACTCCATTAACCCTTGCGCATTCTGATGAAAGAACGCATAACTTAATCTCGCCTGCTCAAAAATGTCCGGCAGTGTTTGCAAAATGGGCATCGTCAACCTGTCCGCCCGAGCATTCCGTTCCGCTAAAAATCCCGGAAGTGTTGTGTGCGCTCTAATGTGTGTGATAAAATACTTTCTCTCCCTGCTCTCTAGCAGTATTTTCAAGCTTGTCAGATATGAGTATAAAACCTCATTACTGACTTCTTTCAAGAGCGAACCTTCCAATCTCTTGACCACACCCGCAACATATGCGGAGTCTGTCACCAGATTGAGAGGTTGTTCAAACAACTGAAATGCTTGGACAACGGCTGCCAACTCCACAATCTGTGGAGAGCCCTGAACCATCCTCACGTCAGATTCCCAATCCCCTGTCGTTGAGTCTCTCCACGTGATCACTGACTTATGTGTCTTCCCTGAGCCATCCGTGAACACTGTGATCCCGTCCAAAGGTTCTTCGCTTATTCTTGGTTTTGCCCTATAGCATATCTGCGATTGCAGTATTCTATGTCTCGGAAAGTGGACTGTACAAGTTCCTGGGAACGCCAACAATGCGAATTCTCTTCCTGCCATTATCAGCAGCCTTGTTCTCACCTTTATGATGATTTGTGCTGCCATCTCTAAATCTGTAAGAATTGTTTTTGCGGGTCTGTGTGGTAGGAAAATCCACTCTATGATTATCAAAGAGTCCTTTTGCGATTCGTCCCATTGGAAGATCAAACCATGGAACTGTGTTTTCTTCCCCAGCACTGCCAACTGAAAAGGCAATGTTGGGACAAATCGATGTGCCTGCCTTTTCTGTATCGCGTCTGCGACTTTCTCCAACTCCTTTTTTGCTTCAGACGTGAGCGTCCTGGGAGACCGAATGTCTGTGTCTCCTCTCAAAAGATCGAGCAACGCTGGGATGTCGCTGTTCGTGATTCCCAAGACCGGCCTCATCCAGTTGATTTCTCCTAAAAGCTGTTGCAGATCATGCAAACTGCTGACCTTGGTGCTAATCTCCATTTTTTGAGGTTTTATTGTTCTTTCTGAAATTTTCCACCCTAGATATTTCCAAGGTGCAACCTCTTGAATCTTCGAAATGCTAATTTCCAGACCTGCCTTTTGCACCTCTGCAATCACACAGTCATGAGCTTCTTGCAGCTCCTGTCGTGTTGATGCTGCAATGAGCAAATCATCCATGTAATGAATGATCTTCACTTTCGGAAATTTCTTCCGCGCTGGTGCCAAAGCTCGTGCCACGTACCATTGACAGATCGTCGGAGAATTTTTTAGACCCTGTGGAAGAACGACCCAATGGTACCGCTGCAGAGGTGTTTCCCTGTTGATACTCAGAACTGAAAAGGCAAATCTCGGAGCATCATCTGGATGGAGTGGAATACTGAAAAAACAATCCTTGAGGTCAATGACCCCAAGCTGCCAATCTCTGGGAATCACTGAGACAGATGGAAGTCCCAACTGAAGCGGTCCCATGTCTTCTATGACTTCATTGATCTTCCTGAGATCGTGTAACAATCTCCATTTGCCCGATAGTTTTTTCTTGATGACAAACACCGGAGAATTCCAAGGGCTGTCTGTTGGCCTGATGTGTCCCTTCTGCAATTGTTCTTGGACCAGGTCTTTCAAAGCACTCAATTTTCTCCGCTCAAGGGGCCACTGATCCACCCAAACTGGATCATCTGTTTTCCATGTCAGCTTCAGTGTGGTGAGTGCTGCAGTGACCCCTATTAAAAATCCACTTCGATCTTCACACCCCATTGTGCCAAAAGGTCCCGACCCCAGACTGTGATCGGCTTTTGGATGACAAAAGGACGAATGATCGCCGCCTTGTCTCCTGGTCCCGTGACAACGACAGAATTCTCACTGTGCAGACACAGAGATGCTCCCCCTATGCCTGAGAGAGAACCCATTGGCGCGACCAAGCTCCAACTGCATGGCCAAAAGATGTACGATATTACCGTTACATCCGCCCCTGTGTTGAGCATACCTCTGATCGCTATTGTCCTGTCCCCACAGGTCAATTGGCACGTGAGCGTGGGTCGGTCTCGACCTATGTGTTTCACCCATGTTGTATGCACTTCAACATGTTCTTTCATAGGGAAACCTTATTCGTCGAAGATTGACATGACCTCTCCAGCTGCGTGTGGCGGCAACGCGAAAGCTCTCGCAACCACAGTGTTTTCTGGTACAGTCAATGGTGGACGAAGTGCTCTTGCCAAAACCGTTAATTCTGTATTTTTGTCCGCTGAGACGACTGTTGGATAGACAATGAGTCCAAGAATACTGCACTTATCTTGTCCAATTATCAGGAAATCTTGCTTCTTATAGGAGTCCCCGCGGATACCCGTTGGTATCTCCGCATGACTATCATCTAAGAAGCATACTAGTCTTGAAGCTGCCAGTGCACACTGTGCCCCTGGTGGGAGGAGGTCTGGGTCACTGTGGAACCGACTAAAAGTTTTGCTGAGGGCATCTGCTTGTCGCTCGCTGATGACTGCCCTATCTGCTCTTGTGACACCGCCAGTACTTGTGTCTGAGCGCGCTGGCTTACGGGTGCGCTCCACTTCCCGTTTCCCGGATGCGGTAGCGGGTTTCCGTCCACGTCTGTCCGGGAATAACATTCTTTCGCTGAGTGTCTCTCTCTTCCGCACCGCACACAAACTGGCCTTTCCGCCTTCTGTGCTGGCGCTGGCGTATGTGCCTGCGGACAATTTCTTTTCATGTGGCCAAACTCCCCACATTTGTAGCACTGTCCTCTTGGGGGGTTGTTCCTTTTCTGCATCGTTGCAAGAACTTTGTTGATGTTCTCGTCCTGCTGTTGCAGTATTTTTTCGAGCATCTTTTCCAGTGTCTTGTTCTCTGTTTGCCTTTCTGAATGTCCCTTTAACTGTTCTTCCCATTCCTCTCTTAATTCACTCTTCACGATTGATGCGACATGCGGAGGTGTCCCTACCTTGCTGCATGCCTCCACCATTTCTGCCAAGGATGGCCGTCCTGGCATGGTGCTAATCACCCGTTGACCATCCAGGTTGGCATTGCCGAAAGCTAAGCTCTCCAAGAGAGGCCCCTTCGCTTCTTCGATCGTCACCTGTCGATCCACGGCTTGCGTGAGTCGATCGATGAACGACATGAATGGCTCTGTGGGACCTTGCCTGATGCAGGAGAACGGGACTTCTGGAGCTCCTGTTGGTGCGATCTGCAGGATCGCCCTTCGCGCTGCTTCCTTGATGTCACTTAACACTCTTCGTGGAAGCCGCACTGCTTGTTCCCCTGGGTTGTCATCCGGAGGATCTCCTGCTAACTGCCCTTCTGTGAGGTTCGCGTTTGGCCCACCTTGATATCTGTTCCGCAATTCAGCAAGATATTTTCTGCATCTTTTCTCCCAGACAAGACTTTGCGTGTCAGTAAGAATCATTGCCACAATACTTCGAATGTCATATGGTGTGAGGTCGTATGTAGTGAATGTCCCTCTTAACAGTTGTTTGAAGTATTGTGAATTCAGCCCAAAAGTTTGAGCCGCCTTCCCCAAGTCTTTGAGTATCTCGTGACCCATCCTTTCCCACCTTGGGTTCTGCCCCTGGGCATCATATGTCACTGGCATTGTCAAATCTCCTGATCCTGGGAATAAATGTTTTTCCTTTGCTAATGCTTTTCTAATTTGCTTCCAATCCATCGTCTTCACTGGCTCTTGAAATTCCTCTTCTTGAGGTTCCACTGGGATTTGCATGAATAATGGTGTCGTGGATGTCATTGGTGATTCATTGTGCCTCGTTCCTCGCCTTGAGGTTTTTGGCCTCGCTCCTAGATCCGAAAAGGAAACTCGAGGATCCTGTTTCGAGGATTTCTTTTTCGCTGCATCAACTGAATGCAAGAATCTTTTTGCAGCTTCTGCTGCTGACAGCATCCATGTCGGAACACCTTCTGATGCTGTGATCCGTATGACATCCTCTCCTTGTAGTTGTTCTTCATCTGAGCTTTCATTATCTTCATGAAATCCCGAAGTCGATGGATAGTCCCTTTGTTGTGTTAGTATTGTTTTCTTTAAAGTGCTTTTCTTTTTATATAATGTAGGAAAATATTGCTGCATTGTTGCAGTCTCACCACGAGATGGCGCTTTGGCTCCTCCGAACTGGTCCGGCATTTCGTGCACTTCTGTCCTCCTGCCACTAGGTGGCGCTGTTCCCGGCCTCCCTAGCTCAGACGACGGAAGGAGCTCGACTGCTCTTCCTTTTCCGGTCGGCTGCCATGTCGGCGATCTCATTTGAGACCGTGTTTGCCTGGCTTTTAATTCAGCTGAAGATGGGGCTTGAACACCAGAATGTCTCCCTTGAAGGGAAGGGACTGGAACTCCGAGGGTTTCATCCGAAGGTACCAAGTCTGGAGAGGGTGTGGAGCCCCGGGACGTAGAGTCCCGAGCACGGCCCCTCCTCACCCGAGACGTCACAGGGGATCGGGTCCGCCCCCACCCGCGCTCTACTCTCTGCGCATGCGTGCTCTCCGAGCCACTCCCTGTCTCTCCCGAGCTGACGTCACTCTCTCCCCCTTGTTCCACCTCCGAGGCCTCCTCCCCTTGGTCTATCCCTGATTCTCTCTCCTCCCCCTCTGACGCTGTGTCCACTCCTCCCACCGGTGTGTGCAGCCCGCCCCCCGCCGGCCCCCGAGCGCGTTCCGCTATCCGAGCCGACCTTCGCACCGGGTCTGACGTCACAACCGCGCGCCTCCCGTGTCTCACTACGCTGGCCCTTTGGGGCTCCGCAATTTCCCCCATTTCGCCGCCCGTGTTTACCGCCCCCGCGCTGGTATGTGACACCCCCCCCCGGTTCTTGCGAGTTTTGCCCGCCGCGGGCATCTCCGCTATTCTGCCAGCCGGGGCGACCGCCACCCCCGGCACTGCGCTGACAAAAGCCACACCGGAACACGTGTTTCCCGTTATGTCTTCACCCGCGCTCCCTGCCTGCTCCACCACTGCCACGCCGTGCCCCCCGCGAGTAAGCGCCCCCCCCGATCCCTTCTCTGCCCCCTGCACCCCCCCCTTCCGATCCTGACTCCCCTGTACTCTCCGGAGTTTCAGGACGCTTTAGGAGCTTTCTGGGGTTTCTGGGTTTTGGGACCAGGGGTTTTAATATTATTTCCTGCTCTCTTTTCTCGAGAGCCCTTTCCCCCTGGCTTCTTGAGGCCAGAGCTAATTTTTTCCTGGAGCTTTGCTCCCCCCATCCTTCTGAGGGTGCCGCAACTTTTCGTTGCTCTTCCAGTCTTTTAGACTGTACCGATATGCCTTCTAGCATTACTCTTGCCGGCGAGAGCAGCTTTAACGCTGTCTCGTCTTTTTTTGTCGCTAAGAAATATAAGTGCCTATTGATTTCCTGCCAAAACCCCACTTCGAATAGCAGGCATGCTTTGGCAAGTGGGTAATTAAGCCTTGCCCACAACAATAACTGTTTTAATTCTTTCTTTGGGATCCCTTCTGTGTGTGTTTGAGCCACGCCTTGTAAAGCAGACAAAATTTCCCTTTGCTCTTGGGAGAGTGTAGCCCCCATGTTCTTATTTTTTGACCTTCTCACCGAATCTGTCGTCAGAGCTGTCCGAAGTCTCCCGGTCTCCGTCCAGCAGGTCACAGGAGAAGGATCCAGAGGCACCTTCCGGTTCCGATCCGGGCTGCTCTGCTACGAACTGTCTTCGGTAGAAGCTGAGAGATGTAATTCTCAGTGACTGCTGTTTTTTTGCAGACTCTTCTGGCCGTTTTTTTTTTTCTTCTTTTTTCCTCAGGCTTTTCTCCTCAGGAGCTATCAGTGCTCTCCTGGGAACTCGTCCTAGATTGAGGCTGCCCTCTTGGCTTTTCAGTTCTTTAGCTCTTCAGCTCTTCAGGGCTGATCCCCCCCTGAAAGGGTTGGTGGGGAGTAGCCCACGCAGCGAATGCCACTTGTCGGTTTCTCGGCTGTTTAGGTGGCCTGGAAAGGCCCAGGGTGGCCTTGGACAGCCTGGCGCTTCAAAGGACGAGGAGAGACTTCTGATCTTTTCTTGGTCTCGGTGTTTATTAATTGTTTATCTAAAAGATTTTCTTTCAGCCCAACAGAGGTCTGCACAGCAAGCCAGCCATGAGCACACTGAGAGCCCCCGAGGCGGTCACTTATCTTTATACCTGAAGTTACGTATACAATATTTATAATTTTTCCCCAATACCTTCTACCCTTATTAACCGGTGCTCTTCTAGTAAAGACCAATCCCAAAGTGCCACCATCACCACAGAAGATGGAGGCCAAGAAGAAGAAGAAGAAGGACAGGACACGCCCCAATTCCTCCATCTTACTTCTTTAGGCCCCCCTGTACAGAAATCCTAAACCCTGTGTTCTACACTCTAATTAACTTATCCCTTCACCATTCACCCCAGTGAAATCCCCCCATCCTCATACAGATGTCGTCTCCTGTGTGGGATCAAAGTCCAGCCACCAGACACTTCTGGCAACATTCCAGGACTCCCGAGCCCCCCAAGGGTGGTCTCGGCCACTCTGCACCTTCATCCTGAGCTGCTGAGATCCCACAAGCAGCAGCCACACCCTCGGTGTATCGCAGACATTTCTTCACAGAAATACTTTCTTTCAGATTTCTGTGTCTTCTGGAAGGCAGAGGCCTCAGAAGAGAACATAAACAATTATTATCAGCTGCTGTGAAATGCAACAGGGGCACCTTGATTGGCTCATGTTCCTATGTTTATAATTAGGGGCCAAATCACAAAGTGCAAGCTTGGGACAGAGTCCTTGGACACAACTTTGTTAGAGATTCTTTCTTTCTATTCTTAGCTAGCTAGCAGCAGCTCTGCAACGTTCTCTTTTATTTCTTTTTACTATAGCTATAATGTATTAGATATCATGTATCAATAAATTCAGCCTTCTGATCAAGAAACAAGATTCCCATCTCTCGCTCACCAGCAGCGACCCACTCAGGTCGCTGTAATATCGGTGCCCCGTTCCCACAGCCCTCGCAGCCTGCGGCAGGAGCGGGGATAGAGCCGGGACAGGTTGGGATGGGCAGCGCGGGGCTCTCGGCTGCTCCCAGCCACTGCAGGTGGGGGGAACCCAGCCTGGGCCAAAGGAGGGGCAAACTGGGAAAACTGGGGGCTGAACATCCATACTGGGTCTTGCTGGGGACCCTGCCTGGGCGCTGCCAGCCCTTGGAGCTCCACTCAGGAGATCTGGGAGGGGCAAATGCAGAGAGGGCTGGGGGATCCCAGGATTTTCATCACTGGGAGGGAGTGAGCTGTACTGGGATCATACTGTGATCATACGGGCAGTGACTGGAATTGTACTGGGTTTGTACTGACATCATACTGGGATCATACTGGGAGCAGCTGGACCCCTGCTGGTGGAGACTGTGATCAGAATGAGGTGAATGGGATCATATGGGATCATACCGGGACTGAGTAGGAGCCTGCTGGGTGCAATTGTGGCCCTGTTGAGGCAAATGGGATATACTGGGAGCAAGTGGGATCATGCCAGGAGCGAGTGGGAGGAACTGGGATCATGCTGGGTGCACACTGGGGGTCATTAGAAGCAACTGGCCTTCCACTGGGATGAACTCAGATTATGCCAGGAGTGACTGGGAATATGCTAGAAGGAACTGGGATATATTGGGAGAGACTGGAACAAAAGTCAGGCTGAAAGGGAGAAACTGGAACCATGTGGGGCACAAGTGGTTCATACTGGCAGCAACTGGGACCACAGTGGGCTCATCTCTGCATTGTACTGGGACTGACTGGATTAACACTGGGAGTTTCTGAGAGTGACTGGGAACACACCATGCACATCATCCCTGGACTGGGGGTGACTGGGAGCAACTGGGAGCACACTGGGAGCAACTGGCATAATCCTGGGACTGACTGGGTTGATCTAGCTGCAGGTAACTGGGACCATCCTGGGAGTGCTTGAAAGTAACTGGGATTATTCTGGGACCATACTGGGAATGCTGGCATGTCACAAAGATCATACTAATACATAAAATTTCAATAGTCAATGCGAATTTTATTTCTATATCTTTGATTTGAAAGAAGGTGAGCAAGCAGCGCTGGGTGGCCGAGGAGTCACCGCTCCACTCACGGCACACACTACTTACAAATTCAGTAAAGTATATATACTGTTTTTAAGCTTATAAAGCATTTTCCAATGTGCTTGGTTAATACAAATGAGTAAATATCAGTAAGCTGGAATCAGCAATTTCATCATCTTTCCAGGTGGTTGTTGGCTTCCTGTCCTTCTTTTGCTCATCTGGAGGGAGACCCCTTCACCGCTATCTGCTACAATATTTTGTTAAGCTTTTTATTATATATAAGCATTTAGTCACATTGCAGTCCCTTTAGCTTTACAAGTTCCTCTATTTTACTCTAAGCATCAGCCATCTTTCTACCTCATCTCTTTACTTTACCATAATTCCCCTATTTCAAAGCTTTATTTGGCTATAGAAAGTTTCAAAACCCTTCCTTGTATCTATCCCAAGGAATGCATCCATTTTCCACACAGCAGATACAAGCATTTGCTGATTCCATTGCAGATTGACACAAATCACAAAAACATTTTTCACAATATTGCTCACCAAATTGACGATGTGGCGATCTGCTTCCCTTTGCACTAGGGCATGTAGAATGTGCTGCTGGCTTATGGTGTCAAAAGCCTTGGTGATGTCCACAAATACAACACCCAGGGGTTTGTGTTCTCCTTTTGTGACCGAATAATGATTTGCAGGAGTTTCAGGTTTTCAGAGCATCCCACTGCTCTTATAAAGCCTGTTTGCCTTGGATTGAGGGTCAAGCCTTGGTCAGTTTGGCTGTTAAAATCCTGGAGAACAGTCTTAGCAAGATGGAAATGATTGGGATAGGTCTCCAGTTGTTAATTTCCTTGAGGCGATCTGGTTTGGTTGACTTAGGAATCAAAACAGTCCTGCAATCCCTCACTGTTGTGTTGGGTCTGTATAAGTTGGACTGTTCTGTTCCCCCCTATCTTGTAATGGTTCTGCCCTGGTTCTCCCTTCCCTCCCTTGTGCTGCCAGTTATCCCAGCTCCTCCCCTGTCGCCTTGGAGATAAATGTGCCCTGTCTCAAATCCCTCCCCGGTGCCCTGTCCGTCACTTGGCGCTCCCACCCTTCTCTCTGGAACTCTCTAGAAACATCTAACTAGAGCGTCGAGTGATTGGCTCAGGGGCCGAAGCTCCACCCTCAAGTTATTCCCATTGGTGTTCTCCCTAAGTCAATCTTTGGTATCCCACTCCCCTCTGCAATCCTATTCATCCAAGGACTGACTCCTCCCCTGTGTCCTTCCCTCCTTATAAGCTGTTGCAACTTCCCCCTCTTCCTCTTCGGTTGTCGGTTTTCCCTGGGACTCAATAAGCCTGGATTCACCACAGCTGGAGAGCGCTCTCTTCTTATTTCTGCTGACTGTAGCCATAAGACAAGCCACGTGCTACCACAAGGAACTGCTACTGTCATAGCACAGAGCGTTTGCCTTAGGTGCTGTCCCGAACCACGGAGATTGGGATAGTGCCCACCTACTGCTAGCAGCGCTGGAAAGCTGACCGGGACGTCCGAGAAGGACCATTTTTCTCCAGCTGCACTGCTTCAGTTTTGGCGCCTAACGTTCCCCACTGCCTCTGTGCTGGGGCAGAGATCGATTGGGTTACATTACACAGGGTATCCAGCAGGTCCATGAGGGGGTGCAATCTCTGCAGCAATGCCCAGTTTGTAACTATACTCTCAAAAACTGCCTTAGGAGAGTCATAGTCGCTCCTGCCATTTGCCTGCATTTCATTGAATTTCTTCACTTTGACATTCAGAGCACTGGGCAGAAATCACATTGCATCAACACCCACCTCAGGCCTTTGTGATGCTTTGTTTTAATTAAACAGTCGGATTCCCCTGGTTTGCACCAGTTCTAAGCTGGCTGCTGGGTGATGGCCAAGGCGGGGCACCTGCCTGGTGACCCCCCTGGTGACCTCCCCCGTGTGAACTGCTCAGCAGACGCCTTTTCACAGCAGTCGACAGCAGGACATGGAGCGACAGATACGGCTTGATGGTAGCCAGGTGTTCCACAGCAGCTGAGAGTCTCACAGCAGCCAGGTACAGCTTGGCAACAGGCACGGGCAGCTCCATAGCAGCCAGGAATGGCTCCTCTGCCAGGCACCCCCTTACTGTGTCAGGGCACTCCCCTGCCGGGGCCTGGCACTGTCTCGCCGTGGCTGGGCACAGCTGTAGGGGCGCTTTCAGTCACAGCAAAGCACAGAGAGGTGGTTCCACCGCAGGCAGAGATGGCTACAGGGGCAGCCGCATGGCACAGAGGAGCTGGAATCTCACAGGGGCCAGGCGCTGCTTCTGAGATCTCAGCTGGTATGGCAGGCCTGGTGGAGGGGCAGCAAACCCCGCTCCATGGCCAGGCACTGTCCTGCAGGAGGAAGGCATCTCACAGTGGTGGCAGCTGGGTGCCTTGCAGCGGCTGCAGGGGCAAAGAGCCTCGCTGCTGCTACCAAGTGCTGCTTCTGGGGTTCCAGCTGTGGCAGCAGGGCACAGAAGAATTGCAGAGTGCCTGTTCAATGTGACTCTGCAGCATGACATCTCTCCACCCTCTGGATCAGCAGCAGCGCGCTCCATTGACAACCCGCGCTGCTCTTGGGCGGTTGTGGCAGTTTCTGCCAGCAGGGCAGAACAAGGGGCAGCAGAGGGCAGAGCTGCACAGCAGCCAGTCCTTTCAGGAGTCTTTGCAGCCACGGCAGGGCACAGAGGGGCTGCAGGGTGCTCATTTAACACAGCCAGGCTGCTCGGGGCACCTCCAGCACTGAACCCAGGGACAGCACACTCAGCTGACAGTGCCCTCCTGCCTGGGGCAGTGGCACGGCCCCGGGTGACCAGGGGACATCCTGCTGGGCAAACACCTCTGCCAAGGGTGGCAGCACAGTCCTCGGGGGCAGCAGGGCACTCCCTGGGTAGGTCACCCTCACCTGGGGAGGCTCCACGTCTCTGCCTGGTGGCCTCCTGGTGGGCTGTGCCTTCTGCACTCATCCTCTTCCCTCGCTCACCCAGCACAGCGTCTGCTTTCCCTGCTGCCTCCCCCAGCACCCTGCTTTCACTGTTAGCCTTGGTGGAGAGCCAGTGAATGCCCCATCCTTGGAAACATTCCAGCTTGGATGGGCTCTAAGCAACATAATGGAGTGAAAGATGCCTCTGCCCGCACCCCACAGGAGGCTCTGTGGTGTCAGCTACTGGAGTGTTTGGGGTCTCCTGTAGAATGCAATTCCCCCAGAGAGCACAGAGAGAACACAAAGCACCATAGCTGGCAAGAACACCCTCCATGGAGATGGGAATATTCTGGATCAACAGGCTTAAGCTGCTGAGTTTTTCCCCCTTGTAGATGGACACAAGTGTCAGAAGTGACTGAGAGCCAGGAGGCCCCACAGTGTCTCTGAGTCCCCTTGGTTCCCTGAGATCACACAGTGTCCCAGTGTCCCTTTGGTTCCATGAGGCCCCAAAATGTCACAAGGATCCCTGGACACCACAAGGTTCTGGGAGATCCCAATGGATTGTTGGTTCCAACTGGCCTCACTGAGTCACAAGGACCTCTGGATTCCATGAGACCCCACAGTGTCACAGTGTGCCTTTGGTTCCACAAGCCACAGTGTCACAATGGTTCCTGAGCATCTTTAGGCATCAGAGTCTCAGAGCATCCCCTCAGTTTCATGAACTTCACAGTGTCACAATGTCCCCTTGGTTCCATTTATTTCTGCAGTGTCACAAGGATTCCTGGAAAGAATGAGGCCCTGAGGTATCACAATGTATGGTTCCATGAAGTCCCAGAGTTTCAGTCTCCTCTTGGTTCCATGGATTCTACAAGACTCTGGAGTGTCACAGGGCCCCTATAGTCCCATTGTCACAATGTGACAATGTTCCCAGGAGGCACTGCAGTGTTACAGTGTTCCCAGGAGGCACTGCAGTGTCACAGAGGAGCAGCACTGGAGTGGGCACAGCACCAGGGGTGGTTTGGCAGTGTTCCCATATCTGTGACACAACAGTGGTGGCAACACCAACGTTCCCCTCTCTATGATACCACAGATGTTCAAGATCGAGCATTGCCCTGTCAGTGACATCCCAGTGGTGGCAACCTCAAAGTTCCCCTGTCTGTGACATGACAGCAGTGGCAATACCAATGTCCCCCTGTCTATGACACCAAAGAAATTGCAACCCCAGCATTCCCCTCTCTGTGACACCACAGAGGTGGCACCCGCAGCATTCTCCTCTCTATGACAGCACCACAGCGGCAACCCCAACATTGCCCTCTCAGTGACACCACAGGGGTGGCAGCCCCAAATGCTCCCCTTGTGACACCACAGCAGTGACTCCCCCACATTCCCCTCTCTGTGATACCACTGAGTTGGCAGTTCCAACATTGACTTCTGTAGGAAACCACAGGGGTAGCAGCCCCAAGATTACCCTGTCTTTGAGCCCACAAGGATGGCAGCCCAAACATTCCCCTCTCTATGATACCACAGCGGTGGGAGCTCCAGAAATCCCTTGTCTGGGGAACCCTAGCAGTGTCAGCCCCAACATTTCCCTCTCTGTGACATCATAGTTGTGGCAGCCCCAAGTCCCCCTCTCTGTGACACCAAAGCAGTGGAAGGCCCAGAGTCCCCTGTCTGTGACACCACAGCTTTGGCAGCCCCAACATTCTCCACTCTATAACTCTACAGCAGAGGCAGCTCCAATGTTCTCCTCTCTATGACTCCACAGCAGAGGCAACCCCAGCATTCTCATGTGTATGAGACCACTGTGGTGGCAGCCACAACGTTCCCCTCACTGTGACACCTCAGTGGTGGCAGCCCCAGTTGCAGCTTCTATGACACTACAGAAGCAGCCGCCCCAACATTCCCCTCTCCACGACACCAGAGCTGTGGCAGTCCCGTTGTCCCAGTCTCTGTAACACCACAGTGGTTGCTGCCCGAACATTCCCCTCTCTGTGACACCACAGCTGTGGCAGCAGCACTAGAACAGAAGCAGCAGCTGAGGAACAACAGGGGAGCAGGGGAGGAGCAGTGGAACAGTGGTAGATGAGCAGTGTTGGAGCAGCAGTGGAGCAGTGGTGCAGGAGCTGAGGAACCGTGCTGAAACAGCACAGCACAGCTTTTGAGCAGCAGTGGAGTGAGCATGGAAAAGGCGGAACAGTGGTGGCACAGGAACTCCAGCCATAGAACAGTGGTGGCACAGGAACTACAGTCATGGAACAGTGGTGGCTCAGCCCCGCAGCTGTGGAGCGGCGCCTGAGATGCCAAAGCTGTGGGACACAGAGTGGCTCCCAGCGCTGTGTCCTGCAGGAGCCGCCCCACACACACCAGAGCGATGCCCCTCAGGCTGAGCCAGAGCTGGGGGCAGAGGCGGGAATTGCTGCTGGGCTGTGGAAGGCGTGGATCGAGTGCATTTAATGGTGACCTGGGGGTTGGATCTGCTAATTGTGTTTTTTTTTTGTGCTTTTGGGACATTCCAGTTCATGTGAAGTCATGAACTCAGAAGAAACTTGGGACAAAAGGAATCAAAGTGCCTTCAGTCCTGCTGTCTTGGTTTGGAAAGACAGGAGTCTACTAAGGAAGGCAGAAGCCTCCCATGAAATGGAGAATGCAAACCTCCCTGCCTCCAAATTGCTACAAATTTTAAATTAAGGGGCTCTCAGGCAAAAAATATGGAAGCAGAAAAATAACAGTTATTTCATAGGGAAGAAAATAAAAGGATAAAATAAACAATGCAGTAAACTAATACAACTATGGCAGAGTCAGAACACAACCTGACACTCTGTTGGAAGCAATCCAACTGGAAATGTGGCTGCAGTCCTCCTTGGAGTGTCAGGTGTGGTTCTGTTAGAGCAGGGGGTCCTGTAGAAAAGGGTGTAGTCTTTCTCTGAGGATCCAGTGGAAGAAGAGGCAGCTGCTGTTCCTCTGGGAAATCCAGGGGAGAAGCTGTGCTGCTATTCCAGAATCTCCAGATTCTATCTGGCTAGAATGCTTAGCTGTTCCCTCTGGGCGGAGTATCTCCCAATGGGATGCTGTAGTTCTTACCAGCCATGCAGTGACATTCAATAGCCTGTTATAAGCAGATGTCCCCCCAGGAGGGAGGAGTGGTTGTGGAAGAGATAAGGAAAACTGTCATACAGATGGCAAACAGAATCCATCTTGCCTTGCAATCTGGGACATCTGCAGATAAAGACATCTTGGTAGAAGTTGAATGATTTCTGATTTGGGAACTGAAGTGGGTCAATTATTGGCCTGTGGTTTGTTCTCATCCAGAAAGAATTGCCAAAGTACTGCAATTTGGCATTAAAAACCAGGAATGTGCCTCTTCATCTGGATATTGTATATGGACTGCAGAGCTATTTGTGGTAAATATGGTAAGAAACCAACTGGAAATCTTTTCCTGATTTCACTCTTTCTTCTAGTCTCTGGGATTAGGCCTCCAACAGTCCTTGCAGGTCTTCTTTCCATAATCTGCTCCTCTGGAGTTGGAATGTGACAAATCAGCAGTGGGAAAAGGGAGGACAATGGACCATTACAACTGCAAACTCTGATTTTTATAGTCTCTGGATTTCCAGTGCTTAGAAACTGTCTTGTTTTCAACTGTCTGAACAAATCCCACATTTGTCACTTTTTCCCTGGCAGAAAACCTTCCTTTGGCCCTATTTAGGAACTGACCCTGGGAAACACCTCATTCCAGATGCTTTTTTGTTGGTTTTGCTAAAAGATGACAAGAAAATCAGCACAAGGGGCAGTGATGAGAGAAAGGGAAGAAACAATTCCTTTCTTTTCTCTTCCTTGCGGAAACTCTTCTCTAGAGGTTGTGCTCCAGACAGAGACTTCCCAGGCCAAGGCCTGAGGGAAGCGATTCAGCTGAGGCAGCTGAGGCATCTCCTCCCTGGTCTGTAACCCTGGGGCTGGGAGGGGACACGGGTGCCCCCCTTGCACCACCTGGAATGGGGGATTCCTCCTGCCTCTGCCAGGTGCTCCTGATCCTGGCATTAGCCCTGGCCTGGCTGCTCCTGCTCTGAGCTCCCTGCCGCGGTCATTGCTGGTGCTGGAGGGCAGGAGGGAGGGATTCAGTGCAAACCTGGGAGGTGCCAGTGGGCTCAGAGATGTGTGGAGGTGACAGTGACAGAGTGACACAGGGAGGTGCAGAGGGACACAAGGACAAGACAACACCCCAGGGAAAACCTCTTGGAAATTTGGGGGACTTTGAGTGTAAAATACACATGAACACAGACACAGAATGCTGCTAAGAATTTCCCAGCTGTCTTAGGTTGGATATGGGGCGGGTATTCTATTCCTATCTGATGTGGCAGTTATTTTCTGTTAATTGAGCAGTTTTCTTTATCTCTTCCACAACCCATCCTCCCTCCTCGGAGATATCTTCTGTTAATAGGCCATTGAGTGCCACTGCATGACTGATAAAATTCCATCATCCCATTGTGAAAATCTCTACCCAGAGTGAGGAGCCAAGCATTCCTACCTGGATATAATCAGAGGGCGGGAAGAGCAGAGTCAGCCTTTTCCACTGGATTCCCAGAGGAAGACCAGGCCCAACACCACCACCACTGGATCTTCAGAGGAAAACCCCACTGTTCTACAGGATCCCTGCTTCAACAGAGCCACACCTGTCACTGCAGGAGGACTGCAGCCACCGTTTATTGGGACTGCCACCGCCACCGTAACCCATACGGTGTCAGGTCGTATTCTGAATCTGTCGGTATTTTTTCTTTGTACTATTGCATTTATATTTTAATTTTCCTGCTAAATAACTGTTATTCCCATTCCCATATCTGTTGCCTTAGAGCCCCATAATTTCAAAATTATAACTGTTCAGAAGGAGGTTGTTTACATTTTCCATTTCAAGGGAGGCTCCTGCCTTCCTTAGCAGATACCTGTCTATTCAAACTGAGACAATGCCCCAGGATACCCAGGCGGGTGAGGAGGAAGTCAGTGCCCCGTTCCCCCTCTCTCCTGCTCCATCACCCAGCCCAGCATGGCCCCTGGCTGCAGGACAACGCCACTGCCAATGCCATCCTGCCGGGGAAGCACTGGGGAGATCTCCTTCCCCTTCCCTCTGGCACAGAGGCAAATCTCATCCTCTCTTTGTCCTTCCTCCCCCAGACAAGGAGGTGCACATGGAGACCAGGGCGGACAAATCCCCACAGCAGAACCTCATGGAAGAGGCTGTTTTGAGCAGCTCCATGGCACAAGAATCCAATGGGGAGGAAAAGTCCCAGAGGTCCCTCAGAAGGAGGGGCTCCAAACCCAGCCCAGGGTGCTCTGAGGAGGGAGGCCCACCCTGGGCCAGGAAGGTGGACAGAGCTTCAGCCAGGGTTCGGAGTTGGTGGTGCATGAGCAGCTTCACGATGGGGAGAAGCCCTACAAGTGCTTGGAGTGTGGGAAGAGCTTCAGCCAGAGCAGTACCCTGATCCGCCACCAGATGATCCACACCGGGCAATGGCCCTACGAGTGCTTGGAATGTGGGAAGGGCTTCAGCTGCAGCTCAGAACTCATCAGGCACCAACGCATCCACACTGGGGAGAGGCCCTACAATTGTCCCCAGTGTGGGAAGAGATTTCGGATCAGCTCCCATCTCATCCTGCATGAGCAGATTCACACTGAGGAGAGGCCCTTCCGCTGCCCTGACTGCGGGAAGGGATTCCAACGCAACTCCCACCTCATCATCCACCAGCGCATCCACACCGGGGAGAGGCCCTACGAGTGTCCCCAGTGTGGGAAAAGCTTCTCACACAGCTCTACCTTGACCCGACACCAACGCAGGCACCGGTAAGGGAAGCCCTGCGTGTGCTCCAACTGCAGGAGGAGCTTTGTGCACTGGTGCAGCTTCATCCCCATGGGAGGACCCACATTCCCCGTGATCCATGTTGGGAGGACACCTGGCTGGTTATCCTTTTGGCCCTAATTTTCTTCTGATTTGTCTTTATCACTTAAAAACACCTGAAATGGGACTAAAATGAAAGTAATTGATCAAGGATGCCTAACGTCCCGCCATTTAAAATGTATTTAAGGTGGTATTTATGGTTTGTGAACACTTGTTGTGTAGGATTTGTGGGTTCTTGGGGGATTTCAGCAAGTGTTCTCCATATCTTTGCACTCCAGAATTCCAGATAGATTGGTCTGTCACCTCAAAATGATTCAATCCCATTGAAAACACCTCCATTTTACCCCAAAATTGACCAATCCATGTCAAAATGCCTTATTCCCACCTGAGAAAAACTCAGTCCCATGACAAATCTACTTGATTCCACAATGTCCAGGGTGAGATGGGGTTGGAAGGAGATTGGGAGAAGTGGCATCCAAATTTGAGGGTGTGGGATTGGGATTGTGTGGGGCTGGACGTGTGGCCTGTACTTTGATAGTAAATAAAACTTTCAGAATTACTGACTTCTGTCCCATGCATTTTTTGTCAGTTCCAGTTTGTTTTTCAGAGTGCCACCTTCGCAGCTGATTGCGTTTGTGTCCTTCTTTCTCTCCTGCCTTTCTTTGCCTGCTCTGTTTCTCTCTCAGTGTCTCTCTTGACCATGGGCAGCTCCCACCAAAGACCCTGACCTGATTGATTTCCCAATCCAGGAGCTACAAGAACCACGGGTGAAGCTATGAAGGCTGGCAGTGAAATGTCACTCTAAGATCTTGCTCCACTTGGCCTTTTTCTCCTTCTTAAGAGCTTTGCCTTCCAGGGCAGGAACACCTTTTGCTGTCTGAGAACTGGAATTCCTGCCCCTGGGAGTGTGGGCCATGGATCCCAGAGAGGCTCCCAGGGTGCTGCTCCTGCCGTGCCTCCCAAGGATCTGTGCAGGGCTAGTGGACAAGGTCCAGCAGCTCTGTTGGTTCTGCAGTGCCACAACGGCTCCTGGTTCCATGAGTTTCCATACCGCCAACAGCCGTTCCTTGGTTCCCATGTTGCCCTGCTGTGTCACCATGGATATTTGGTGTCATGAAGTTCTTCAGTGTCACAATGGCCTTCTTGGATGGGCAGTGCCACCATGGACCATTGGCTCCATGCAGCCCTGCTGGGTCACCATGGACTCTTTGGTTCCATGAGGTTCTGGGGGTGTCTCCATTGTCTCCTTGGATCCACAGTGTCACAATGGACCACTAGATCCATGTGGCCCAGCTGTGTCACCATGGCCCCTTATTTCCATGGGTCACAACTGACTCCTTGCTTCCACGTCACCTCCTCAGTGTCAAAATGGCCCCTTCGTTCCATGAGGAACACAAAAGTTTTGTAGCAACTTTGAAAAATCATGCTTAATACACCTGGGAACATCTGTTTGCATTCAAGAGAAAGGTAAAAGGTGAGGATGACACCAGTAGCTTCATCTGCAACACAGATCCAGGGAAAGGACAGGGACAGAGAATTCAGCTGCAAGACTCAGAAAATTCTGCTCCCAGAGATCATTCATGCTCACACTGTCCCTTGTAGAAGGGTGACATCATTCCAGGCAGCCTGGACTGAGCAGGTGGTTTCTGAGGTGGGTTTGTTTGTCAGGAAACCCACTCAGGCTTTTCCATTTGCTCTGGTTTGAAAGCAAAACCAGAGAGAGACTCAAAGTCAGAAATACAATTTATTAGGAAAAAAAATCCTGCAATAATACAAAATAAAAAACACTGATAAAGTCAGAATATAACCTGTCACTCTGCTGGTCAGGGTGTTGGTAGCAGTCCACTTGGAATGGTGGCTGCAGTCCTCCTGGAGTGGCAGATGTGGTTATGTTGGAGCAGCGATCCTGTAGTAGGGTGTCATGGTTTGGGCCTTGCACAGAGCCAGTGCCCCCATGAGTATACCCTCTCCCTAATGTCTGCTGTGAGATGTGACCAGGAATAAGTAAAGCAGGCTCCAGCTTAGAAATAAAGAAAACTTTATTACCTAAACTACAAGAAAAGAAGGAAAAAAACTATAAGGGAAAAAATTGAAAACCTTACAAAAAACACTTTCCTCCTCCCCACCACCAAAATTTCCCAATCCGATACATTCCCCCAAATCACCAACTGCCCAGTCTGGCACCACCCTTTAGAATACTCAAACTTCAGTCCATGAAGAGGAGAGGAGTCCTTCTTGCACCATAGGCTTCCCCTGGAAACACGGTGAAACCTTGTGTGCTTCCATGTCACTCGGCACCACCAGGAAAGTCCTTTTGCCATTTGTGACATCTTCCTTCCATGCCCAGTGCTCTCACGACTGTGCATGGACCAGAGCTGCTTTTAGGGTTGTCTTTTAAGGATGCCTTGTCTCACTCCAAAAAGGCACAGTCTCTGCTTTGGGACATCTGTCCCCCCCATTTTTTTCCAACCCCCTGGCCCGAGGGGTCCCCACAATGGACCCTCCTGGTTCTGAGGCACTGCCTCCCCCTAAGTGCAGTCCCTGTGTCACAGGAATAAAACTGAGTCTATGGCTACACAAGAAAAGTCCAGCCAAAAGGCCACTCCAATCATCTCTCTCTCCACTCAGCCAGTCTTCTCCACTTCCCCCAGGCCAAGTCCTTGTTATCTCATCTCTTATCTCTCTTCTTATTCAGCTCTGAGGAGGATCAGCATTTTTGCAAGGTTCCAATCATGAAAGAAAGGGGTTAAAAATTTCAGTCTCTGCCTGTCCCAGATCTCCGGCACTCCCACACACACTGCTGCTCCGGCTGGGCACCTCCTCGCTGCACTTCCCCCCCTTCCTTCTCCTCCTGGGCCGGCTGCTATCACATTCGTTGTCGCCGGCTCTCCCTCTCTCTCTCCTGGGGGGGGGATGGCTGCCCGATGTCTCTTGGGGCTCCTCCACCCTTCCATCCTCAAGGGCCTCCTCACCCCCCGTCTCTGTCCAGGCCCAGGCCTACCACATGGCTGCCCCTCCCCCGCCCAGCAGCCACAGCTGGACAAGGTAGGGCGATCTAACCTCTTTCCCTCGAAGTCCCAAGAGAGCCTCCCAGGGCCGAAGCTCTGCTTTTAACCCCTGTGTGTTCTCAGAGGTGTGTCCAAACCCCACTGGCTACACCAGGTGCCACTATCAAAATCCAAGCACCCATTGGATTGACCACAGCATCCCAGAATTCCCACTTCTTTCTCGTCAAACCACCACCTACCTCTGAAAATCCAGTGGAAAGGGCAGCTGTTGCTCTGGGGAATCCAGTGGAAAGGCAGCTTGTTTTGTCCCAAACCGCAGATAATATCCAGGGGGGCATGCTTAGCTCTTCCCCCCTGGGTGGAGCATCTCACAATGGGCTGATATCATTCTATGAGTCATGAGGTGGGTCCATTAAACAGAAATGGCTCCTGGAGGGCATTATCTCTGAGTCATGCAGAAAGGCATTGGGCCTATTAAGAGGAGATAAGGAATAAAACAATGCCCCTCCTGTTTCAACAGCTCTTGAGGATGGGAATAGAATACATCTTTATATTGTAACCTAGGACATCTCTCACCAACGGAAGGGTGAGACAGAATAACTTCATATTTGGTGTCATTTCATGCTCTGCTGGGAGTTTCCTGAGGGCTGGTAGTGCTGTTGGCTTCAAGAACAGTTTGGGTAATGGCTGTGGGACTGAGGGCTGGGTAAAAAACCAGAACAGTATTCTTGTATTTATAGTCTTTTGCTACATGTCCAGTTTTCCTGCAGTTATAACAGTTTCCATTGCCTTTATTACATTCTGTATTGTGGGGAAGCACGTTTGCTGCAGCCGGCATTTAAATTGCACCCTGGCTGGTGGCCTTGGCTAGAATGGAGTCACACTCTAAGATCGCCTGGCAAATGCAAGCATCAACCATCTGAGCAATGGTTGGCTCAGGGTCAAGGGGGAGGCTGTGAAGAACTTTTCTGCAGTCAATACTGGCATTACAGAAAGCTAATTTGCTAATAAGATAATCCTGGACCTTTTGATCAACTACCTGTTTTTCCAGGGCTTTCATAAGGTGCTTTATGAACTTGATATAGCTCTCATCCGAGCCCTGGTGAATGTAAGTGAAGTCAGTGTGGGGTGTAGAAGCATCAGGTGTTTGGAGGAAGGTGGACCATGCAGCGCCTTTGAGATCTTCCAGTATTGACTGGGGGATGACTTCAGCCTGATACTGCAGTCTAGTATAGTCTCCTTCCCTGGTAATGTGGTCCATTGTGAGGTGTTGTCACCCTTCTTCCTCAACATAACCTTTTGATAACTCATGAACTTTATTTATCCAAACTCCTTTCCAGAAAATAAATTCATCAGATGACAATAAAATTTTCATACACAATTTTAGATTTTGTGGTACCATTGTGTGGGCAGTAAATGGCATGTCCAGCAAATTGTTAAAATAGGGAGAACCCCTCCCATAATCCTTGGCAGCTTTACTAAGTCCTTCATTTCCCTATGGAGGTAGGGAATCCAAGATTCAGGTGGCACCTGTGCAGTATAAGCAGGGGCCAAAACCTAAATGGGAATCTATTCCCTATGGATTCCCAGGGGCCAAAACCTAAATGGGAATCTATTCCCTATGGATTCCCATTTAGGTTTTGGCCCCACTTATACTGCACAGGTGCCACCTGAATCTTGGATACCACCTCCCAGTCCCCCTCCTTTGCAGCTTTTCTCCGCATCCTCTGCCAAGAATCCTTGGGCTCATCCTCACTCTCAGATAAGCTATCACTCTTTTCCTCTGTAGAGGAGGCAGGTCTGCTGGCAGAGGCGCAGGCCTTTGTGCCGACCGGCAATGCCTGGCGTTGAAGGCCTTTGGTAGCCAAAATGGCTTCCTTCTAGTTGGCCCCATGTCTGGTTCCAGTGATGTGGGAACTGGAAGAGGCTGGACTGGAGAAGAGGCCTGGAAGTGGAGAGGTGCAGCCCGCATTGGGGAGAACCTTTCTGATGATAGGGGAGGGACTAATGCGGCAGTGGAATTCAACATTAAGGTGAGACCCGACACAGAGGAGGCACCTGGAGCAAAGGTGGGAAATGGGAATGAAGGTGGGAGGGAATCAAAAATGGCGGTCTCTCTAACAGGAGTATTGCCATCTTGTGATTTATAGGAAGGAGGATTAGAAGTAGGGAATGCAGGAATGTGGGTGAGGGAATATCTCAAGGCAGCATGGCCACTGCCACCCTGAGGAGAGGACAGAAAAGGAGGGGAGATGGCAGACAGCAGATGGCTTGTCTGTGCCAAAGGGCAGGCTCCATCTCCCATCCTGTTCTCAGGGAACCTGGGTTTGGGAACGTGAAGTGTGGGTTGAATAAACCGGGGCAAAGGGTTGAAACCATGCACTCATTAAATGATCCTATAAATTGAATGAAACAACAGATAAAATTTCTCAACTTTTAAAACCCCTTGTTTTTGTAAAATATAAAGCTTATCCCCAACAGCATCCCAAAACGATAACTGATAGAGAGAATCAACAGAGATATCAGGAAGCTCCTCAAATAACCATGAACAATACCTTTTAAACTACCTTCAGAAAATTAACTCCCCTCTAAATTTAAAACTCTCCAAAACTTAACAAAAACATCCTTTTCAGCTTGGGAATGAGTATTTCCCATAGCTGCCCCCAGTGGAAGAGGGAATGCCTACCCACAGGAACAGAAAACCAGAAGACCAAACTGCTGGGAGCTCTTTGCCACTCAGTCTCTCACTCTCAGTCTCACAGGCACAATCTCCAGCCAAAGTGGGGCTTATGGGGCTGTCAGAGAAGCAGGTCCCATAGATGTTGAGGGGATTATCAACTTCTTCTTTAGCGAGATTAGATAAAACTGGAGTCTCACTTCAGTGTTGTGGCTGACCCAAAGGGGTACAGCTTCCAGTGACGTCTGGCTGGCAGGATCACTGCTGGAGACGCTCACAGGGACCTTAAGGAATCTGGTTCCTCTTTGGGCGCCATGTGTAGCATCATGGCACTACTGAGGCCCTTGGAACGTCCAGCACTCATAAGCCCAAACCTCACTGCTACCTTAGAAAGCTGACAGAATGAGCAGGATGGGTTTTCATATGATCTCCAGCAAACTGGGTTTATTGGTACAGGAACAGGCTACACAGCTGAACAGGGTCCAGGGACGAAGACAGGGTGTAGGCTGAGGGATCAGGGTCTTATATGGGGTAGTGAGGGTGGAGCTGAGGGTCAGGGTCCAATGGATATGGGGGAAAATGGTGCAGAGGAGGGGTCAGATCTCAGGTCATCCAATAGGGAAACAAGGGTTGAGGAATACAGCAAACTGAGGGACAGAGAGAGAACATTCTAGGGCCAAACAAACGTGGGCAATAGGAGTTGAACTAGGGTAATTAGGCCAATGGGCCAATGGGGCAACCTAACATAACATAAATCAGCATGTGTCTGCAAAGGTCAATATGAGAAGAAAGCATCTCACCCTAACCTGAAAGCCTATTCCTCTTATCTAGAACCAGTCCTCCATGTCTGGGGGATTGAGACTCTGATGGTAGGCCTCTGGGCCTCCACACATCCTCACAGCTGGCCCAGGGTAGGTCTGGAGGGGTCTTGGTGGCAGCTTGGGCTTGGCACACACTTGAGGAGGGTGTCTGTTTTCAACAGGAAGCTTAGGAGTTTTAGAGCGCTAAAAGAAAAGAAAAAAAACCCTCTTTGCCTGAGAGCAGCCAGTTCTCCAAGCTAAGCTGATGCCAGGTGAGTGAGAAGAGACAGGATGGGGTTTAGAAATGTGGAGCAAGGCTCTCCACACTGTGTCAGATCTCAAGACACAGCTTCTCAGAGCAGGCCAGAGCTCCTTAGGAAAGTTCCTGGGTCAATATCAGTCACAGAAGGCTGCTAACATTTCTTCTCTAAATAGAACCATACACCCTTAAAACAGGAATGTGGATTTATTAGAAGCTCTTTGAAATATTTCTCCATAACAATAGAAAAAAAACTTCCTAGTGAACTGCACTACAGTAGAGGGAAATCAAGGCAAAACCATGGTTTGTCAGGACTTGCTTGATTCTAATGAGCCCCATGGTGCATTTGGAGCTGAGCCCTTGAATCTCAGGGTCTGAGAGGAGATTGCACAAACCTTTCCAGGAGTCAAAGACAGAAGAAAACCCCAGAGTGTCTCAAAGCATGAATGAGTCCCACTGAAGTCCCTCCCCAAGCATGGTCCTCATGACTCCTTGGAGGAGAGAATTGGAGGCCAGATGGCACAAAAACCTCTCAGAAGCCTCACTGAGGAAAGGAAATTCCAAAGCACCTTAAAAACCATTATTACCTCAAAATATTAATGAGTTCCACTGAGTGTCAATACAAAGCTCTCAAGGGACTCGTTAAAGCAGATAACTGAGGCCATGATTGCACAAATCTCTCACGGAGTCTCTATCAAAAGGAAACACCAAGTACCTTAAAATAACTGAAGTACCTTGAAGCATTAATGAGCCCCACTGAGGGTTGTTACTGACAAAGCCTCTCCATGGACTAATTACAGCAGATAATTGGAGGCCATGATTGCACAAAGCTCTCAGAGACTGCAAGGCCAAAGCAAAACCCAAAGTCCTTTGAAAAACCTGCAGTCCCTGCAGGGAGCATTCAGGAGCCCCCAGCGCCATTGCCGAGCAAGGCTCCCCAGGGACTCCTTCCAGCAGATCCTTGAGGCCACTGGGATGTGAGCTAGGGGGGGATGCTGAGGGCAGGACAAGGGGCTGACAGTGCCTAGCCTGGATGGGGCTGTGCCAGGAGGCCCCAGTGTCTCAGGACAAGGTGTCTCCTCACAGCCCTTGGTGGCACAGACCCTGCTGTGCCCCTGGGCAGCAAGACTTGTCTTCTCTTTGTCCCCAGCTGTCATCAGTGCCTCCAGTTCTCTGCTCTGCCTGGGGCCTGGGGACACTTTCTCTGTCATGTCCCTCAGTGAGAGCCATTTAAAGTCAAAGAGATTTTGGAGTTGGATTCTGACTCGAAGATCTTGAGAGGTTTCTTCAGCTCCCTCTCAGGGACTGATGTTCAGGGCATCAGCACAAAGCCCCAGAGGTTCATTATAGTCTTTGTGCTGTGTCTGTGCTGCTGAGCTGGGCTGGGCTCCTGGCCCAGAGGCAGCTCCTGGCAAGGGCAGCACTGCAGAGAGACAGCTCTGCCCAGGAGCAGCTCCTGTGCACAGCCCAGCAGGGCTGGGGCACTGCCTGCAGCCACCCCAGGCACAGCTCAGAGGCACAGAGAGTTTCAATCAGGCAGGGCTGGGAAGGGACTGAGAAGTGCCTGGGGCAGAATCACTGCCAGCCTTGGCACAGGAATCTCTGGCTGCAGGAAAATGCAGCTGCAACTCCTGCAGTTATCTCCTAAAGCTGCAACATCCCAATGTCTGCTGACTCTGTGAGTACAACTCTGGGTATTTCTGGTGCAGGGGAGGTGAAATGCTCATGAAGCTCTGATGTACTGAGGGGTTCTGATCAGTCACAGAATATTCCAAGACATAGATTTTGATAAAAATGAGGCAATTTCCTAAGAGTTTGTGCTCAGATTCCTACTACTGGAGAGTGTCAGGGAGGGCGGATAAATATTAAAGGATTAATATTAATTATTAGTTATGAATTTTGGTAAGTGGTGCTGAGACAACCAAACTGTTCCTTTTAGTGACCAGTAGGTTCACAGGAGATCCCTAATGTGCCTTCAGCCACTCTGTCCATGGTCAGCAGCAGCAGCAGCACCTTTGCTGGAGCCATCAGGCTCAGTCTGAGCTGTCCTTTCTCCAAACTGCAAACAGAACCTGCCCCAAGACAGTGCCCTGCAAACAGGCAGGGTTCTGTCAGGCCAGGGAGAGTGCAGAGATTTGGGGTCTGTGAGTGCTGGCAGGGACAGATCAGGCACAGGGAAACCCCTGCAGGAGGAAAATCTTCAGGAAGCAGAGAGAAGATCAGGCAATGAGAGAAAACAAAACCCAGCAATGCTGTGGCAGGGCGAGTTGAGAGATGTCCACAGGATCCCCTCCAGTGCAGCCCCTCCCTCTGAACAAGCCCCCTCCCTCCTGTGCCCCAGCCAAGCCTCTGCCCTCAGGGCCGGGGCTCCAAGGCGTGTAGCCCCTCCTGTGCAGGCAGAGCTGCAGCAGAGCCATGGGGCAGCTCTGCAGCCGCAGGCCCAGTTCCCTCTGCAGAGCACAGGGCTGGGAGCAGCTGCCCGGCCCTGGGGGCTCTGGAGGGGGCACAGCTGGCTCAGGGTGATGCTGTCCCCAGTGCCCGGCTCTGGGCAATGCTGTCAGTGCAGCCAGGGAAGGAGCTGCATCTTCCTTCATCCAATGCCATCATAAGGACACTTGGAAGTCCCTCTGAGATTTCAGTCCAAGCCGGGAGCTTCAACCCAGCTTGCAAACCTGTCCTAGATCATCTCTGAGTGATAAGATCCATGGGGAAAGGCAGAGGTTTGTGACACTGAAAATGCTGCTGGGTTGTTGGAATGAGTGATGTTAGTCCTTGGCTACAAATGTGGAGCTGGGCTGTGGTGGATCCCTCTGCTCCCAGCAGTGCCTGGTCACATTTTAGGGGAAATGTGGGAAGGTGATCACCCTCCACCTGAGAAGGGTTCCAGTCCAGAGAAACACTGAACAGGTCAGAACAACAGATCATCTCCCCTCACTCTCCACTCATCACTTGGCCTCAGAGAACTTGCTTAGTTCTCCCTGGGGGCAGAGAAATGCTGAGAGTTTCTGATATCCAAGAATACCAGCAGAGATATGGGGGAGCTGATAAAAAATTTCTGCAACTCTTGCACACAAGGGTGTCTCTGTGTGTTCCAGGGCAGGGTGGGTGGGAAATGGCTTTGATTTTGGTTACAGGTATCTCGTCTAATCCTTCACTGTCCTTTTCTCCATGAACAGGTGCCCAAGTGCAGCCACAGCAAATGTCCAACAGCAGCTCCATCAGCCACTTCCTCCTGCTGCCATTGGCAGGCACGGGGCAGCTGCAGCTCCTGCACTTCTGCCTCTTGCTCGGCATCTCCCTGGCTGCCCTCCTGGGCAACGGCCTCATCATCAGCACTGTAGCCTGTGGCCACCACCTGCACACGCCCATGTTCTTCTTCCTGCTCAACCTGGCCCTCGCTGACCTGGGCTCCATCTGCACCACTGTCCCCAAAGCCATGTGCAATTCCCTCTGGGACACCAGCACCATCTCCTACAAAGGGTGTGCAGTCCAACTCATTTCTTTTATCTTTTTCATTTCAGCAGAGTTTTTCCTCCTGACCATCATGTGCTGTGACCACTACGTGTCCATCTGCAAACCCCTGCACTACGGGACCCTCCTAGGCAGCAGAGCTTGTGCCCACATGGCAGCAGCTGCCTGGGCCAGTGCCTTTCTCAACACTCTCATACACACCGCCAATACATTTTCCCTGCCCCTGTGGCAGGCCAATGCCCTGGACCAGTTCTTCTGTGAAATCCCCCAGATCCTCAAGGTCTACTGCTCACACTAAAACCACAGGGAACTTGGGCTCATTGAAGTTTGTGCCTGTTTAGGACTTGGCTGGTTTGTGTTCCTATGTGCAGATCTTTAGGGCCGTGCTGAGGATCCCCTCTGAGCAGGGATGGCACAAAGCCTTTTCCACCTGCCTCCCTCACCTGCCCGTGCTCTCCCTGTTCCTCAGCACTGTCATGATTGCTCACCTGAAGGCCCCCTTGATCTCCTCCCTATCCCTGGATCTGACCCTGTCAGTTTTGTACTCAGTGGGGCCTCCAGCCCTGAACCCCCTCATCTACAGCCTAAGAAACCAGGAGCTCAAGGCTGCAGTGTGGACACTGATGACTGGATGGTTTCTGGAACATTAAACTGCTGGCCAGTTTCTGCAAATCACTTGTAATAACCTTTGGTACTTTTTGATAGTTTCATTTTGGAGGTTCTTTTTCTTTGTTTTAGTTTTTTCATATTGGCCACAAAGAAAAGCCACTCCTTGTGCCATTTCTCATTTTATTTCTCTCCACCTTCCCCGTGGCCACACACTGTGTCAATCAGAGGCTGTGCTCTCGGTGGCATTAAAGGCACTAAAGGATCTCCCAGCAAAGTTTTCACTGAAGCTCCCCCTTTTGTTGCCCTCTCTGGAGCTGCAGCAGCAATGTCTGTGTGCAGAGCTGGGGCAGATCAGTGCTGGCCCAGCAGCTGTGCCCAGCAGCAGCAGCATCACTTGGTCTTGCCAGTGCTGCTGCCATGGCCCTGCCCTGCTGCCCTGGTGGCCCTGGTGTTGCTGCAGGGCCTGAGTGCTCTTGGGGCTGGGCGCAGCGCTGGGGTGGCAGTGCCGGGGCTGCAGCAGGGACAGGCCATGGGCACTGCTGGGGCAGCGCTGACGCCTCTGGCCAGGCCCTGGGGGCACCAAGCTCCTTGCCCAGGCTCTCTCAAGAACATGCCCAGGCCAATGCTCAGCACAGAAAAGCCCCGTGAGCAGCCCCAGGCTGGCTGTGGGCAGGCTGGGGGCAAACAGCATGGCTGGGGCTCTGCAAGGGCCCTGGGGCAGACGGGAAGGAGCAGCAGAGCAGGGGCTGATCCATCCCCACTGCGCTGGACAGCACAGGGCAGCGTCCCAGAGCGTCCTGATGGAGCTGCCAACAACATCCCCCCTCTGCAGCCCTGGCCTCTCCCCCAGCTCACACAGGTGCCCCATCCTTGCAGGCACAGACACGGCAGCACTGGCTCAGGAGCCCCTGTTTGCATTGCACAGAGCAGGGGGAGCACCCCCATGCTGTTGCTGTGGGGACATGAACCTGAGGGAGCACAAATGCCATCAGCCCCTGGGGCCAGCAAGGGCTGAGGGACAGCAGGGAAATCACTCAGCTTTGTCCTGGCCTCTGCAGTCAGCCAGAAAGTTTGTTCCCATCAGCTGGGACATTCCTGTCCCACTGCAGACGCTGTTCCTCAGAGCCAGGGCTGCCTGGCAGCCACCCCCAAACTGCCCTGAGCATTTCCTTGGCTTCACCTTTGCTTTCTTTACTCTTCCCTGGTACAAATTTCTTCCTATTCCCCACCCCTGTTCCCTCGCCTGCAAACAGCCCATCCCTGCTTGCCCTTTCCTCTCTGGCCCCACTCCCCATTGCAGTTCCTGACTTGGCACCATGGGAACGTCCCTTGGGCAGCAGGATCATCCTACAAGTGCTGCAGGAATTGTCTGCAGGCTCCTGCAGTGCCTGGTGCTGCTCCCTTGCCACAGGCACCCCAGGCCAGGGGGGCACATCTGGGCTGCTGTGTCTGGCTCTGGGGCTCCCTGTTCTGGGCAGTGAGGAGGAGCTGCAGAGGCTCTGCAGGACTGACAGGATGGGCTTTGGAGCTGGCAGGAGAAGCTGAGGCACCTGGGCTGCTGGAGCTTCTGAAGAGGAGAACCAGGGATCATCCTTCAACTGCTCCAAGGGTGCTTTCAGAGAATCACAGAATCAGCAAGGTTGGAAAAGACCTTGGAGATCATCAAGTCCAACCTGTGCCCTGACACTGCCTTGTCTCCCCTGAGCCTCCTCATCTCCAGGATAAACAGCCCCAGCTCTCTCAGCCACTCTTCACAGGACTTGTGTTCCAGACCCCTCCCCAGCCTTGTTACCCTTCTCTGGACATGCTCCATCCCTTCCATGTCCTTCCTAAATTGGGGGACCCAGAACTACAAACAGCACTCACGGTGCTGCCCAAGTAGTGTCGAGCACAGGGGAAGAATCCCTGCCCTGCTCCTGCTGGCCACACCATTCCTGATCCATAGGGGTGCCAAGGGTTGGATGAGGGAAATGCTGGGGATGGGGACAAAGTGATATTGTTTGTCAGCCTTGATTTTCATATCTGTTCAGACTGAATTTGAAGATGCTGGCGGTCAGTATCAATTAGACATTGCTGATATCAGTCTATAAACAGGAAACGAAAGCAGGCAAAACAATTCTGTCTTTGTTGAGTTTTTGAGGGTTCCCAGGATGAGGTGAGAGATGAGAATCTGACTCCATGTTCTCAGGAGGCTGATATATTATATTATATTATATTATATTATATTATATTATATTATATTATATTATATTATATTATATTACATTACATTACATTACATTACATTACATTACATTACATTACATTACATTACATTACATTACATTATGCTCCTGGCATAACTAAAAGTATACTAAAGAATAAGAAAGGATACAGACAGAAGGCTTAACAAGAATCATAATGAAAACTCGTGACTGACTCCTCAGAGTCCGACAGAGCTGATGGTGATTGGTCATTAAGTAAAAACAATTCACAGGAAACCAATCAAATATGCACATGTTGTTAAACAATCTCCAGACCACATTGCAAAGCAGCAAACGCAGGAGAAGCAATCAGATAATTATGTCTTTTCATTCTTTTCTGATGTTTCTCAGCTTCCCAGGGGAAGAAATCCTGACAAAGGGATTTTTCAGAAAATATGATAGTGGAATGTCTGCATTGTTTTCAAAATAGTTTATTCACTTTGAATACATTTCTGAAATATTCCTAATTAACCACAGAAGAATTGAAAATTTAAGATATTTCCAGGGCCTTTTGAACAAATGCTTATGAGCCTTTTTCAGTGAATTCCTGAACTGTAGAGCTCAAGAAAGAAGAGGCCTCTGGAGTAATAAAATTCGTCAGCAACATCCAAGAGGCTGACGATCCATCCCCATGACAGCAGCAATGAACAGAAATGGGCACAGCTTTGTGGCTGCCCCAGCTTTGGCATGGGCCCTGGGCCTGGAGCAGGAGCAGCTCTTGAGGGCCCCAAGGCCGGGGCTCTTGTGCTGCCCTGGGCAGATGGGATGGCAGCAGGAGCTGCAGAGCTCTCAGCACCTCAGCCCGAGGGGAGCAGGGCAGCCAGGGAGCTTCCTTTGGCCTTGGCCAAGCACCTTCCCCCATGGTGGGGCTGCGTCCTGTGGCAGCTGCAGCTGCTGCTGTGCCCTTGCCAGGGGCTGAGGCTGAGGGGCACTCCCCAGAGCAGCCCGGCCTGAGCAGAGCTGTGGGGCCAGAGCCAGCTGGGCTGGGCTGGGGAGAGGCCCTTGGTGCTGCTCAGAGCTCAGGGCAGCTGGCAGAGCTTGCAGGGAGCTGGGCTGGGCTCCAAGAGCCTGGCCCAGAAACCATCAGTGTCCATCTCAGCCTGGCTGAGCATGCAGGGGCCAAGAAGAGCAGCCAGGGTCTGCACATTCTCTGTGTGGGAGCTGAGCTTGTGAGCCCTTGAGCCTTCCCAAGTGCTGGGGCTGCACCTCCAGCTTTAGAGGAGATGGGACAGATGGGAGCAGACACAAATAATTCCTGCTGGATTTTTTATTGTGTTTGCTTATACAGGTGACCTGGATCCATTAACAGAGGAGGAGTTTTGTGCCAGATAACATTGGTAGAGTGGTAAGAATAATATTTTTTTAGCTGAAAATAATATTTCATGTATAATACACAATGAGAAAAAAACCCCACATATGATTAGAAGAGCATCTGAGTTTTTCAGAGGAACAGAGACTCATTGATGTTCCAACAGTCAAACCTGTTCAAATACTTTCCTCAGGGCTTCCATGAGATGAGACGTGACCACCAGAGGCCAAGGCCAGCCAGAGCTCTCTGTCCTGGCAGGTTTTGTCTGGGAGAACCCTTGCATATAGGGAATTTTTCAGAGGGAGTGTCAATTTTAGCCGTGGGCACCTGGAAAGACGGAGGATTCTTTTTCATAGGAAGGAAAGCATGGAGCCCCAGTTCTCCAGGGGCTGATAAGAGGCAGCCCTCAACATTCCAAGATCAGCTGGACCTGTCACCTGGCTGGCCAAGCCAGCAAGATCTGTTCCATGTTCTCTTGGTTTCACAGTGATCTGCAGTGTCCCAATGTTCTCCTTGCTTCTGAAGTGTCACAATGGCCCCGTGCTTCCATGGGGCCTTGCAATGCCACAATGATCTCCATGGATCCACAGTGCCTCTCAGGATCACACCGGCCCTTTGGTTCCATGAGGCCCTGAAATGCAGCAATGGCCTCTTGGTTCCACAAAGCCCTGCTGCTTCACACTGGCCCCGTGGGACCATACAGTCCAACAGAGCCACAAAGATGTTGTTGGTTCCATGAGGCCCCACGGTGTCACCAATGTCTCCACAGAAAGGAAAGCACGGAGCCCCTGTGTTTGAGGGGCTGATGAACTGCAGTCACCAGAGGCCAAAGCCAGGCCTGTCTGTCTGTCCTGGCAAGTTTTTCCTGGAGCAATCCTTGGATATTTGAAGCTTTGAATGTTGAATCCCAATTTCAGCCCTTTTTGCCTGGAGGAGAAGGCCAGTTCTTTTCCATAGGAAGGAAAGCATGTAGCCCCTGTTTTTGGAAGGCAGATGAGAGCTGGCCCTAAGGAGGCCAAGGCCAGACAGACTGGTCTGTAATGGCAGCTTTTGTGTAGGAGCAATCTTTGGATATAGGACTTTTGGAGGTGGAATCCCAATTTTGGCCATGGGCACCTGGAGAAGAAGGATGGTTCTTTTCCATGGGAAGGAAAGGGCCAGTGTTTCAGGGCAGAACAGAGGTGACCACCAGAGGCCAAGGCCAGCTAGAGCAGTCTGTCCTGGCAGCTTTTGTCTGAGTGAAACCCTTGCATATAGGGAATTTTGGAGGAAAAGTACTCATTTTGGCCAGGGGTGCCTGTTCAGGAGGGAGGGCTCTTTTCCATAGGAAGGAAAGCACTGAGCCTTACAGTGTTTGAAGGCAGGTGAGAGACAGCTCTCAGGAAGTAAAGGTCAGACAGACTTTTTGGTAATGGCAGCTTTATCTGGGAGCAATCCCTGGATGTTGAGAATTTTGAAGGGGAAATCCCATTTTGGCCATGGATGTTTGAATGAGATGGATAGTTCTTTTCTATCTGAAGGAAAGTTCAGCGCCCCAGTGTCTCAGGGGTCCAGGTGAAGAGACCCTCAACATACCAAGGGCAGTTGGACCAGTCAGGCCAAGCCAACCAGAGCTGTTACCCGTTCCCTTGGATCCATGGGGCCCTGCAGTGTCACAATGGTCCCTTGCTTCCATGAGGCCTTGCAGTGTCACTGGGGTCTCCTTGGTTCCATGGTGTCACAATGGACCCTTGGTTCCATGCAGACTCACAGTGTCAGAAGGGTGTCCTTGGTTCCATGAGGCCCTGCAGAGCCCCTTGATTCAGCAAGGCCTCCAAGTGTCATCATGGCCTCCAGGATTCCATGAGGCCCCACAATGTCACAATGGACCTTTGGTCCCATGGGGTCCCACACTGTTCCATGAATCCTTAGTTCCATGGGGCCCTGTAGTGTCACAATGGACTCCTTGGTTCCATGATGCCACACAGTGTGACAACTACCCCTTGGCCTGCCAACACTCCATAGTATCACAATGGTTCCTTGCTTCCATGAGGTCTTGTAGTGTCACAATGGCCCCTTGGTTCAATGATGCCTTCGGTGTCACAATGGTCTCCATGATTCCCTAAGGCCTTGCAGTGTCACAACAGGCCATTGGTTTCACTGAGCCCCACAGTGTCACTGTGGTCCCCTTGGCTCCACAAGGCTCTAGAGTGTCACAATGGCCCTTTGGTTTCACAAGGCCTCAAAGTGTAAAAATGGCCTCCATGATTTCATGAGGCCTTGCTGTGTCACAATGGACCTTTGGTTCCATGATGCCCCGGTGTGTCACAACGGCCTCCTTGGTTCTGTTGGACCCTTCATCCCATGGAGACCCATGGTGTTCACTGGAGTCCCCTTGATTCCATGAGGCCCTGCCATGCTGTAATGGCCCCTTGGTTCCAGTGGGTCCCAAAGTGTCAGCACAGTCTCCATTGTTCCATGAGGCCCCACAATGTCACTGTCATCCCCTTGATTCCACAGGGCCCCACAGTGGAACAATGGACTCTTGGTTCCATGAAGCTCCTGAGTCATAATGGTCTCCTTGGATCCGCAGTGTCACAGTGGCCCCTTGGCTCCGTGTGGCCACGCTGTGTCACCATGGCTCATGGTTCCATGAGGCCACACTGTTTAACAACAGACCCTTAGTTCCACAAGGCCTTGCTGTGTCACAATGGACTTCTGGTTCCATGAGCTCTAACACTGCCAGCAGCATTCTCCTTGGTTCTGCAGCGTCAGCATGGCCCCTTTGTTCCATGAGGTTCCATAGTAGAACATGGTCACCTTGGTTCCGTGAGGTTCTGAAATGTCACAATGGACGCATGGTTCCACCAGGCCTTGCTGTGTCAGAATGGACCCTTTTTTCAAGAGGTTTCTCAGAGTCACAATGGTCTCCTTGGAGCTGCAGTATCACATTGGTTCAATGTGGCTCCAATGTGCCAGAATGGATTTTGGTTCCATGGAGTTCTGTTCTGCTGTGTCACCATGGACCCTTTGTTCCATGAGTTTGCACCGTGTCACAGCTGAGTCCTTGGTTCTGTGAGGCCTCGCCAACACCAAATCTCAAAAATATCAGAATAAGACTCATTAACACTAATTTGCATGTTGCCTCCGCTTGAGGTGTGATGACCTGATTCAGGAACAGCACGGCGACAATCCCCCTGCTGCTCGGGCCACACAGACACCAATGTGATAGATGGCAAATGGCGTTTATTAATGGGTACACAGGGTTATATAATGGCGGTTAACGGTCAACAAAACGGGGGGCTAAGTAACTTTAACAGTAAAGGGGAGGGGTTCTGTCTACCCATAACATCGCGAGATCTTCTGATCGGTCCCTAATCTCCCAGATTTCCCCCCCCCCCCTTTATGATTAATTAAAACCACAGAAAGTGTAAAGGTTATAAAAATACAAAGGCTATCAAACTGATACATGGCAAAACTGACAACTGGTAAAAAACAATACAACATGTCTGCAATTAACACGCTTCAAAGCAACTGTTGGTGGTCAAAAAATAAAATGTTAACTTTTTCTAACTGGTTTTTAACAAACAGTACTAACTTGTTTAAAATGCAAGGTCTAAAAATCAATGTGAGGAGTATCATAGCAACTGGGCCTAATAAGGAGGAAACAAGGGTGGTCAGCTATGGGGACTAGTCAAACTATGACTCAAACTATCTTTGCTGGGCTTTTCTTTCAGTCTTTCTCTGTGCTAGCCTTTCTTTCAGTTTGCCTATGGAGTCTCTTACGACTTGGGTATGGTCTGCGTAAAAACAACATTGTTCTTTCAAGGCAGCACACAGGCTTCTCCGTTGCATGAACAGGAGGTTCAGTTCTTGTCTGTTCTGCAGGACGGTCACAAGCTTTTTGCAGCTCTTGTTGTGTTGGTACTTTTGTAGAGGCTTTTCTTTGTTGATGTTTGGGACGTAGAATGCAACTGGAGGAGCATCATCTGGATGGAGGAGGAAGCTGAAGAAACAGTTTTTGAGATCAATGATCACAAGTGGCTAATCATTGAGAGTGAAGGAAGTCTTTGCTGAAGCAGTTCTATGTCCTCAATGACTTCATTGATCTTCTTGAGGTTGTGCAGCAGTCTCTGTGAGCCTGAAGTTTTCTTCTGAATGACGAACACTGGAGAATTCTATGGACGTGGTCTCTAGAGGGAAAGTCTTGCTGATCAAAAACTAGCATGACTTGTTCTGCTGCATGTGGTGGCAAAGCGGTAGCTTTGGCTACTGGGGTGTTCTCTGGAACAGTCAGTAGTGGTTGAAGAGCTTTGGCTAAGTCTGTCAGCTCTTCATTCTGATTTGCTGAAACAATTGAAGGATAAATGACAAGTCTAAGGATGCTGCTTCTGTCTTTACTAATTATTAAAAAGTCTTGTCTTTTGGGCAAAGTTCTAGTGACACTAGTAGGTATCACTGCGTGGCTCTCATCTATGAAGCAACTTAAAGTCTACAATCTTCTGTGGGTGAAGCACAAGGGTGGGAATCTCTGTGCAGTCCACATCTGTGCTTCTTCTTTTTTTTTTTTTTTTTTTTTTGTTTTTTACTTGTGGAATGGTCTGCATTTTCTTGCCCATGCTTCTTGTCAGCATTCTCATGCACTTGATCTAGTTTCACATTATTTACTGAGGTCTACCTGGACTTTTGCACTTGCTAAAACACAAACAAATCCATGTCCCCGCAGGGACTGGAGGATTATCTCAAAATCTTGGAGGTGAAGAATTGGTCCTGATGTGAAAATAAAACATTGATCTGTTCTGTTTCAGTCTCTATGCAATAAGATAACAACAATTAGAAATCAATCAGATAATACACATAACCAATAAGACATCTGAAATCATACAGTTATCAGTCAGTACAACACTGAACTGTCATCCCAGAGTCTGCGACAGCTGATGAACCTTAAAACAACAGAGAACTGTAGAACTCATGTCCAGATTCATGTTTCTCCAAACTCCCTTTGAAATCAGGCTCAGCTATCATACATGGTCAAATTGCCAAGCCAAAAGGACTTGAATACTTTTTGTTGCAGAAAACATCTGGGTTGATTCTCAATCATTCCATTCAAGTACAGCTAGAACTTGGCAAGAGTTCAAACTCTAATTGATGGACATCACTTAATATATTTTAAAACAAGACTCTTAAAAACAGCAATTATGAATAGGAAACCTTACGATTAAAGATCAACCAAACTATTAAAGAATTGAATCCCTCCGAAACTTCTGTCAGGAGAGAAATTCTTCAAACACAGCAAACCTCTTGAATTCTCGGCTGAGGTACTCTATAATAACTGAAGACATAATAAATGAAGAAAAACACGAAACTGGCAATCTGGATTTAAAAGAAACCTAAAAAACATGAGTAGTTAAGAAACAAAAAGACAAGATTCTGAGGAGACACATGTCTTGTAGATGATCACACAAAGAGATAGTGAAACACATGGAAGCTGGCTGTTGGGGTTGGCTGCGTGCCCACTGCTGTGGGACCGGAGCAGGGCTGGTACCTCGGGCACCCTCTGCACCTTGACCATGCCCCGTCTCAGCCTGTGCCATCACAGGAGTGCAGGCGCTTCTGCCCTGACCGCGCCTCCCCTGCACTCATCTAGGCACAGGCACGGTCTTGGGAACGTCCTCTCTGCCTGTGACCAACACCTGCGCTGTCCCAATCCCGATCTGGCTCCGTTCCCACTTGGCGGTGTCCGTGCCGCGTCTGAGAACTGGGGAAAAACCCTCTCCTCTTTCCTGCCTGTGTGTGCGGTGTCCTGCAAACCCTCTCTGTTCCCGCCGACCACGTCCACGTCCCCCCACCCCGGGGTTCGCCACCCTGCGGCGTGAAGGCAGAGGCTCCGCCCAGGCTCTCAGACTCTGAGTTAATGATGGTGCCTTGCGCCTCTGCGTTAAACGGTGGTGCCTCGCGCTTTCTCTAACAGCCCGTCCCAAAATGACTGCGCCTGCTCTTTTCCGTCAGCCGGTGCGCCTGGGCTTGGGAGCCACAAAGAGCATCCCCGCGGCTGTGAATCTCTGCACTCAGCAAAATCACAGTCTGCGTAGCCGCCCCAGCACCCAGCCAGGGCACCACCAGCAAACAGTTCTGCGCGGCTTTCCAAGTTTCTTGCTCCTGCCATGTTTTCCGTAGAGCCCGCACGACTCTCCCCCATAATTTGAGATTCCACCCCGAGCCTGAGGATATGGCCTCCTCGGCTAGGGCCTTGGTACACCTATACCACATTTCTGTGTGGAGAATATCCACCGGCTGCCCAATAACCCCAATCCGCAATAGCCTTGATACTACGAGGGCAAAATCCCCTGGCTTGCAGTCAATACCCCACTGCCTGTGAACCTGAAAAATGACCTTCGCAAGGGCCTCCATTCCTCTCGCTGGTCCGGGAGTATCCTCCCCGCCGAGCTGGGCCAGCTGCTGCAGCCGTCGTTCACCCGACCAGGCGATCCCCGTCCCCCGGGCAAAGTCCCAGGTTTTGGCACCACTTTGTTGCCTCCGCTTGAGGTGTGACGACCTGATTTGGGAATGGCACAGTGACAATGCCCCTGCCACTCGGGCCACGTACTCGCAGACACGAATGTGGTGGATGGCAAATGGCATTTATTAACGGTTACACGGGGTTATATATAACGGGGATTAACGGCCAACAAAATGGGGGGCTAAGTAACTTTAACAGTAAAGGGGAGGGGTTCTGTCTACCCGTAACATCACAAGATCTTCTGATCGGTCCCTAATCTCCCACATTTGCAGTTTAAGAGGGCATCATTTATTCAGGCCTGAGGTCTAGCAAGGGATAACTCCTAACATTATGTGAACATGTAATTCTACCAATGTCACTAAATGTGTATTAGAATTTATCCATTACCATAAAACCCACCCCAAGTTCCCAGATTTAGTCCTTTTTTCTATCACTGCATTCTTGAGCCAGATGTCTTCTTGTCTTCCAACCATTCCTGCTGGGAAGGCAGCCCCTGCATGCCTTGTTCCTGTGCTAAAAGCTCACAGGCACAGTAAAAATTAATTAAACCTTTTGATAATGAGCCAAAGGCTTTGTGTGGGCAGGCAGAGGGAGGCAGGAGGCAGAGCTGTCAGCAAAGGAAGGGCCCAGCCAGGTGGGGCAGCCGGGGGATGCCGACAGCCTGCAGGGACAGAGGCACAGGGCAGGGACTCCGTGGGACAGCCTGGGCTGCACAGGGCACAGGGATGGGCAGCAGCTGCAAGACAGCCCTGCCAGAGCCAACTTGGGCAGCACTTTGGCCATGGCTGCTGGCCCTGGGGCCAGGAGGGGACAAGTGACCCTTGCAGGCCTGGGGCCTCATTGTCTCCTTGTCCCTGCTCAGCAGCCTGGCAGACGCCGCCCCATGCTCCTGCCCTTGCCATAGCACATCCCCGCATGCCAGTGCCCATCCCGGGAAGAGCCCTGAGCAAGGAGGGAGGGACAGGACCTGCCTGGCCAGGGGCTGGGGCTCAGGCCTTGGCCCATTGCATTCCTCAAATTCCAGCTTTGCTCAACACCAGAGAGACCTTTCCCTTGCTTGTCCCCACGTGTCATCACTGCCTCCAATGTTCTGCTCTGCCTGGAGAACTTCCTCAGTTGTGTCCCTCAGTGGGACCCATTAAAACTTGTAGAAACTTTGGAGTTTAAATTTAATTTTTAGTTCCTGAGAAGTTCTTTGAACACTCTCTGGGACTGAGTCTTATGTAAACAGCAGCAAAGCCCTGAGAGGGTCATTAAAGTCCTTGTGCTGTGTCTGTGCTGCTGAGCTGGGCTGGGCTTCTGCCACAGGAGCTCTTCGAAACCAAGAAGAACACAAAAAGTCATTTCTCCTGATGAGCAGCTTTTCTCTCAGTCCAGCAGGGCTGAGGGCACTGCTTGCAGGTACCTGAGAGCAGTGAAGCAGAGAGAGACTTAAAGGAACTGGAAGGACAATTTTAAGCTCATTCATGGAGAAATCTTCCCAGTTTTTGACACAGTCAGTTTCTGGCTGCAGGGATCTCCTAAAGCTGGAGATGGCAGGACTGATGTGACTGTAAGGATGGCTCTGCTGCCCTTTCTGCTTTGGGGGAGGATGTGCTGCAGAGTGGGGTTGCCCTGGGCACCGTCAGAGGGACAGGGCAGGACGGCTCCTGCTGCCAGGGACGGCTGCACGGGGTGAAGCTGGGACTGCAGCCAGGGCTGCCCAGGGCTGTCCTGCAGAGCAGCTCCTGCAGCCCTCAGGACTCTTGGCCAGCCCAGGGCATGTGCCACCTGCCAGGGGCAGCTCTCAGCCTGTCTGGCAGCTCCCCATGGACGCTGCAGGTGAGCCGTGGGTGCACGGAGTGACTCCTGCCAGGGCAGGTCCTGCTGCTGCGAAGAGGGTGCTGTGTGGGCCAGGGCTGCTCAGAGCTCCAGCTCATGCCCAGCTCATTCCTGAGGGGACTTTTCATGGGGTCATTCAGGGCAGGGGTTTCCTGCTTGGGTCTCTGCTTTCCTGAATCTGTGCTCCCACTTTTCCCTGCTCAGCTTGGTGGCAATGGAAACTCAGCTGTGCAGGCCAGAGCAGGGGCTGAGGCTCTTCAGCCATCACACTGAGTTTTCCTGGGAACCTCAGCAAGAGCCTACACCTGCCCAGCCTCCAGATCCATGCAGCATCACCTTTCCCTGGTGCGCAGGCTGGGGGAGCTGTTCTTTAATCCCTGTACGGCCGAGCAGCTGCAGGGCAGGGCTGGCCCAGGGGCTGGGCTGGGCTTTGGCAGCTCTAGCAGGGAAGGAGCCCGGGGCCACAGGAGCAGCTGGGGCTGGGACAGCTGCAGCCACAGAGCCGTGGGCAGGGAGGGAGGGAGGCAGTGCTGAGGGCAGCCCTGCTGCAGGGCAGATGTGGCACCTGCTGGGCCTGCCCTGCAGGGCAGACACTACCCTGAGCAGCACAGCTCTTGTGTCCCCTCGCAGCCAGCACAGCCCTCAGCCCGGGGGCTCATGGCCCTCAGTCCCTCCTGGGCCAGCAGAGCAGCCCCAGAGATGAAGGGCATCTCTGCGGCCATGTGCCCATTCCCTGCTGACCAGGGCCTGAGGGCCACTGTCCTGCCCTGCTGCTGCCTGGCAGGGGCTGGGCAGGGCTGGCCAGGGAAAAGCTTTTCCTCAGGCCCAGCTCTCTCTCTCTCCTTGCCTTGCCCAGGTGCTGCTGGCATTGCTGAGGGGCTCTCTGCAATGGCAGTTCCAGCTGCAGGGCCAGGCCCAGCCCTTGGGCTCCTCCTGTGCAGGCTGAGCACAGCAATGGGGTGTCCCAGCTCCCTGTGCCCGGGGAGCTCTGGGCAGGGCAGCCTGGGACCCTGGCAATGAGCCCACTCTCCTCAAGCACTGCCATGGACAGGACCCTTGGTGTGTCCTCAGGATGCCATCCAAGCTGTCAGCGGCCTCCAGGGTACACTGGGGGCCAGGAGCGTCCTTGGCCAGAGTGGGGCTGGGACTCTGAGAAAGGCTAAACCAGTTTGCTTTGCTGTGGGTCCCTCTGCTCTCAGTTGTGTCAGGCTGATTTCCAGGGGAACACAGGGACTGCCCTGGATTGCAGAAAAGGGCAGCTGGGGACAGACGGAGTGACAGAGCAGCTCCCCTAGCCCTTCACTGAGTTCCAGCCACTGCTCTTGCCTTGCACAACTCTCCATTGGCCTCACTTCTCTAAGGGATAACACATCCCATCCCATCCCAAGGGTTCCCAGGATTATTATTGCAACAGCACATCATCAGAAGGGTAAAACTAACCTGTCTCATGACGGTCTAAACCAAGCTCAGATTCCCTATTAGTGGGTGAGCAATCCAACGCTTGGTGAATTCTGCTTCATAATTATAGGAAGAGCTGACATCGAAGGATCAAAAAGCGATGTTGCTATGAACGCTTGGCTGCCACAAGTCAGTTATCCCTGTGGTAACTTTTCTGACACCTCCTGCTTAAAACCCAAAAAAGCCAGAAGGATCATGAGGCCCCGCTTTCATGGTCTGTATTTGTACTGAAAATCAAGATCAAGTGAGCTTTTGCCCTTCTGCTCCTACGGGAGGTTTCCGTCCTCCCTGAGCTCACCTTAGGACACCTGCGTTACGCTTTGACAGGTGTACCGCCCCAGTCAAACTCCCCACCTGCCGCTGTCCCCGGAGCGGGTTGTGGCCAGCGCGCGCCAGCCGCTTGGCGCCAGAAGCGAGAGCTCCCTTCGGGGCTCACCCCCCCCCACCTCACCGGGTAAGTGAAAAAACGATCAGAGTAGTGGCATTTCACCGATGGCCGGGATGCCGGCGGGCAGGTCGCCCCGCACCGCCGAGTGCGTGCCCGGCTTCCCACTTATTCTACACCTCTCATGTCTCTTCACAGCGCCAGACTAGAGTCAAACTCAATAGGGTCTTCTTTCCCCGCTGATTCCGCCAAACCCATTCCCTTGGCTGTGGTTTCACTGGATAGTAGGTAGGGACAGTGAGAATCTTGTTCATCCATTCATGCACGTCACTAATTAGATGATGAGGCATTTGGCTATTTAATAAACACATACAAATTTTATATGTTCCTTTTCCGGGTTAAGTAAGGTGGCCCGTCCACCTGAATGACCAAATTGGAATTTATAGCCCAAAATGGGCTAGACGCGGTTATGACGGATGAACCCCTCCCAAACAAAAACCGATTCCACTGTCCAGCGAACCTGTCGAGGGGAGAGGCCTAGATTATTTACCAAGTATTTACACAGATACAATTGATCTAGCTTTGCTAACGAATATATTTACAATGTCAACGGAGGTGGATGCTAGGGCCCGTGCGGTTCTCTCTAGCCTTGTTTTAGAGAGACCAAGGGCAGTCAGCAACTCAGTATTCCTGCCAAACCATTTGGTACGGGCTCCCATGGGGAAGCCAACATATTCAATGTCATCAGCATTGGTCAGTTGCTGAATTTGTGTATGAAGGCGCTGATATTTTTTGGCCTTCTCCAAGGTGGCCTCACTCAATGAGACATCAGAGTGCTCAGACCTCACAGTCACATTGACCACAACTGCCTTAGAACCTTTGACAAAGATTAAATCCAGTTTAAATAGTAAATTTACATAATCCCTTAGGTGTGGCTCCTCAAAAACTGTCCAACACTCCCTCTTAGCCTCCTCGCTAAGGGTTTCACAGATGGCATTGTGTCTCTTAATCCTGGCATTTTGAGTGATGGCACAGTTTCTGACAATGTGGGCTGTGGTCTCAAATCTAGCTCCACAATGTCTACATGATTGGGCAACATTGTCTTGTTTACCCCTAGCCAGGAATTCTCTTGTTGGGTAGACATTCGCTCTGAGTTGTAGGGCCGTGATTAGTTTACAGTGAGGTATGCCCTTAAACTGCCCTATCCAGGCATTACTGATCTCATCATTCTCGAAATGCTCAATCCCATGGCCCTGGGCAACCAGATGGGTCCATTTATGAAATTCTTGTTTCCTCCAGTTACAAGGTCTTGGGTAACGAATCTTAGGGATGGGTGCTTCCCATTCCAGCCAGGCTCCATCGTCGCCCCCCAACTCTACCAATGGTAAAGGCTCCCAAATCGATGGGATGGACTCTTGTGTCCCCCCCCACTTTCAACCACAATTTTTCAAATAACCATTCCAGATGTACTTCCTTTAGATAGTTCACAAGAGTCTCATCCGAAGACTGGGCTAATCTATGGAGTCTTCGCACCTGAATACTTGGAATGAGCAACGCCAACTTGATGAGGTCTAAACCGCCATCTTTAAAACTCGAATACAAGATCGCATCACATGTACTTGGGGGAAGATGAAGCCATTCCTTAACCGTGTTATGAATTAATGATCAAGGGATTCAAGCAGGCCCACCTTGACTTCGGTATGGTCAGCCAGATATATCAGTCTCGGGATGGTATAGGTCCTGAGTATATCGACTTTCTGAAGAGGTTTTAAGGGCGAACGACCAATCCGATGAAGCCAATCCATGAGCTTCTCTGATAGTCTAGGATCTAGAAAGCCAGTCCAGGGGTCAACCCATGTGCTGACGTACCTTTCTGAGCTCCCTGGGTCGATCATGTTAAGGGGGGATCCATTAATCACCCATGTGGGACAATCATTGATAGTATACGAGTCCCTTGTAGGCTTGATGTAAAAGCCATGACATTTTCCCCCCTGCGTACTGAGGCCAGTTAGATTGCAAAAGGCCTCCAAAATTTTGATGTTATGACACATGCCTTCCCAAGAGTCACTCAGCAGCACCAAGTCATCAGCAAATGCCATGGCTGTAAATTTCCAGCCCCCATGATGGAAAACCTCACCTTCATTCTTGAGTTTATATAGAAGGGGGTCCATCACTAAAATTGAGCAGCAAAGGTGACATGGGGTCGCCTTGCTTGACACCTGAGCAAATGTATATGGGGTCTGTCCTTTCTCTTCCCATGGAAATGCACATCTTAACATCCCGATACATTTCCCTCACCAACTCTATCATGTGTGGATCCACCCCTCTCTGGACCAGACCCTCAAATACATGCTGATGACAGACGGTGTCAAGTGCCTTAGCAATGTCCACGAACACAACCCCCAGATGTTTATGCTCTCACTTAGCTGTTCCACCACAAGCCGTAACAACTTGAGGTTTTCCGCACAACCTGATGCGCAAATAAAACCCCGTTGCCGGGGGTTGATGGGACATGCTTTGGACAGCCTCGCAGTAGCAATCCTGGAAAACAGCCTAATCACCACTGAACCAATAGTGATAGGCCTCCAGTTATTGATATCACCAAGCTTCTCTGCATCTGAAGACTTGGGTATCAAGACTGTCCTGCAGTCCCGCAGCGCATCTGGAACAGTACCAGTGATAAGCCAGAGGTTGAACATCTCAGTCAACTGGGAAAACTTTGGGCCTTTTGCAATAATCTGACCCAAAGTGATCCCATCTGGCCCGGGAGCAGAGGTTTTACACATCTCTCTCATGTTCTTATCAATCTCTTTTCCAGTAATTAAGGCCTTCAATGTGGTGTTATCCGCCTCCTTATATGGAGGGAAATTAAGTAGGCCACCAAATATACCAGATGTATCCCACCTTCTTTTAAAGTGATCGTGGAGAACACTTGATGGTAATTGGCACTGAGAGGCTTCTGTGCTGTCCAGGATCACGTATGAGGCGCTTTCTATGTAACTCGTACAGCAGTTGGAACCTCAAGAATTTTCCCCTCTTAATAGCTCTTCTGCGCCTCCAATTTGATAGAGTTTTGGATGCTTTTTGGCCACGGGATGCCTGCATCTTTTGACCCTTGATAGATTTAGTTTGGCTAGGCACACCCAGAATACCAATAAACTCCTTATAAACATCGTTCACCACCCGACCTGGATCTTGCCCATCAAGAACTTTCTTGAAGGCTTCCCGATATATGGTCAATTTGCCAAACGATAATCCCGCTTTGATGACTTTCCAGAATTGGAGCTTTAACTGTCCCTCCTTGGGCATCCCTCCTTACCAGATCCGGCAGGATGTTCAATTCCAGTGGCACCTACTAGTCCCTCATGACCTTTCACGGAGGGACGCCTTTTATCACTAATCTGCTTTGCCATTTTAGTTGGAATATGCTCCACTATAAGTTGGTTGATATTCCGCTTACTGGCAAACTTGTCCACCAATTGTACCAGAAGAGCCTATTCCTCCTTAGTCCATACCCGTTTGTGGGCCCCTCAGGCCGACGACTCTTTGGGATGAGAAGCAACAATCCGCTCCACATTTCGCACAAGAGGATGTCTTATTCTCTTGTGCAGACCCAGGCCAGTCTTAGTAGCGAACCCATGTTGGCACACGTCACAGACCCATTCCCCAGTGGGAGCCACACACACCACCCCCTTGCAGCGCGGGATGTGACAGGAGATACTGTGGTATTTTATATTTTGTTTACCACATTTTGAACACCTGAAAATGATCTTTCTCTGCCCGTGCACCCTTTTGAGATGGTCAATCAGCCCCAACATCCTAGTAAACCAGGTCTCACAACAAGGACAAGATGGTTGTTTGTCAGGCATGGACACGACAGGTGTTCTTGGCGTTGTACCACCACCTTCAGACCCGTGAGGAGCCTCGGGTGTTTTGGGCTCTTCACTACCTCCCATCGCGCTCTCAGCCTCAGGTGTTTTGGGCTCTTTCGGTACCTCCCACCGCACTCTCAGCCTCAACCTGGGCCATCCCCATAGGGGAGATCTCATAGGGCTCAGGGAGTTGCCCCAAACCCTACCAAACATCCACATGATGTACACCATCTTCTTTAACAATTTTGGAGTTAAAAAACTCCAAACTTACAAAATCGAATCCCTCTTCCCTGGGAACACAGGGCATAGATGGTAACTTGACATCAATGACCCTTAGATCTAATGGGTCAGTCTGAGTGGTAGTCAAGATATAACGCAAAGCCATTTTGTCAGTCTGGTAAGCAATAAAGTGACAAGTCCAAGTGAGAGTAGAAGCATATAGTAGCTGACCCTCTCTCAAACTACCAACTGTGTCAACAACAGCCCACGGACAAGGCTCTGTGCAACAGCGAACTAACTGTGCCAACCTTTTTGTTTCAGCAATTCGTGAAACTATCATTGGGTGGTGAGTCCAATGACAGGGAGGGCTGATATGCACCCTCTCTCACACTGGGGCAGAAGTCGACTCAGTTACCACGAGGGTATCCGGCAGGACAACGAGGAGGTGCGACTTCCGCGATTATGCCCAGTTAGTAAATATAGTTACTCCCGCCGTTTACCTGCGCTTCATTGAATTTCTTCACTTTGACATTCAGAGCACTGGGCAGAAATTACATCGCGTCAACACCCGCCTCAGGCCTTCACAATGCTTTGTTTTAATTAAGCAGTCGGATTCCCCTGGTCCGCACCAGTTCTAAGCCGGCTGCTAGGCACCGACTGAGGCGGGGCGCTGGCCCGGAGACCCTGCCCCGGGGACCCTCCCCCGCACGAACCGCTCAGCCGACGCTGGCTGCGGCTGCGCGCGCGCTGGCCGCACACCGTGGGAACCCCAACGGTGGGAACTGCTGGGGTGCCGGCCGTGGCAAGGCGGAGGGTGGACGGAGGGGGGGAGCGGGCGGCGCCCGCCACAGCTGGGCGATCCACAGGAAGGGCCCGGCGTGTGTCCAGAGTTGCCACTGTGCGCGTGCCCACCCCGGTGCCCGGGCGGGCCACGCGGAGCGCACTCACCCGCGCGCAGCACCTCGTCCAGCTGCAGCACGTGCCCAGCCCCGCTTCGCGCCCCAGCCCGACCGACCCAGCCCTTAGAGCCAATCCTTATCCTGAAGTTACGGATCCGGCTTGCCGACTTCCCTTACCTACATTGTTCCAACATGCCAGAGGCTGTTCACCTTGGAGACCTGCTGCGGATATGGGTACGGCCCGGCGCGAGACTTACACCCTCTTCCCCGGATTTTCACGGCCAGCGAGAGCTCACCGGATGCTGCTGCAACTGCAATGCTTTCCAAGGTGAGGGCCCCTTGCTCGGGACGAATCCATTCCAAGGCACCCAGCCCTTCACAAAGAAAAGAGAACTCTCCCTGAGGCTCCCACCAGCTTCTCTGGGATCGGTTGCGTCACCGCACTGGGTGCCTCGCGGCGCCCGTCTCTGCCACTCCGGATTCGGGGATCTGAACCTGACTCCCTTTCGATCGGCTGAGGGCAACAAAGGCCATCGCCCGCCCTTTCGGAACGGCGCTCGCCTATCGCTTAGGACTGACTGACCCATGTTCAACTGCTGTTCACAAGGAACCCTGCTCCACTTTGGCTTTCAAAGCTCTCGTTTGAATATTTGCTACTACCACCAAGATCTGCACCTGTGGCGGCTCCACCCGGGCCCACGCCCCAGGCTTCGAGGCACACTGCCGTGGCCCTCCTACTCGTCATGGCCTAGCCCCTGCGGGCATCGCACTGCCGGCGACGGCCGGGTATGGGTCCGACGCTCCAGCGCCATCCATTTTCAGGGCCAGTTGATTCGGCAGGTGAGTTGTTACACACTCCTTAGCGGATTCCGATTTTCATGGCCACTGTCCTGCTGTCTACATCAACCAACACCTTTGCTGGGCTCTGATGAGTGTCAACATTGGGCGCCTTAACTCGGTGTTCGGTTCATCCCGCAGCGCCAGTTCTGCTTACCAAAAGTGGCCCACTGAGCATTCGCATTCCATGGCGCGGCTCCACGCCAGCGAGCCGGCCCCCTTACCCATTGAAAGTTTGAGAATAGGTTGAGATTGTTTCAGCTCCAAGGCCTCTAATCATTTGCTTTACCAGGTAAAACTGCCCATTGCCAAGTGCCAGCTATCCTGAGGAAAACTTCAGAGGGAACCAGCTACTAGATGGTTTGATTTGTCTTTCGCCCCTAGACCCGCGTCGGACGACGGATTTGCACGTCAGGACCACTACGGACCTCCACCAGAGTTTCCTCTGGCTTCGCCCTGCCCAGGCATAGCTCACCATCTTTCGGGTCCTAGCACGGATGCTCACGCTCCACCTTCCCGGCCCCGCGAAGGGGCGGTGGGTGAGACGGACCGGTGGTGCGCCTGGGACTACCAGGCGCAACATGCGCCACGGGATCCCACCTCAGCCGGCGCATGCCGGCCCTTACCTTCATTGTGCCGCGGGCTTTCGACAACGGCTCCTGACTCGCGCACCTGCCGCATGTCAAGCTCATTCTTTGGTCTGTGTTTCAAGACGGGTCAGGTGGGTTGCCAACATCGCTGCGGACCCCGGGCACCCCAGCGCGGCCTGTGAGCCCAGCCCAGTGGCGCCACGCGGTCGGGGCGCACTGAGCGCAGTCCGCCCCGGTTGACAGCAGGGCCGGGGGCCAGCGGGCCCAGCCCCTGCACCCCTGCGAGAAACGCTGTGCTTTGAGGACGCTTACCCCCCGCGAGGGGAGAAGCGACGCCCCCCGCCACGGCGCTACCACAGATGGGGTTTGCCCAGGCGATGGAGGGGAGGCGGAGGCGAGGACCTGCCAAACCTGCGCCAGACGAATGAAACTCGCCGGGTTGAATCCTCCAGGCAGACTGCGCAGGCCCCACCCGTTTACCTCTTAACGGTTTCACACCCTCTTGAACTCTCTCTTCAAAGTTCTTTTCGACTTTCTCTTACGATTCTTGTTGGCTATCGGTCTCGTGCCAGTATTTAACCTTAGATGAAGTTTACCATCCGGTTTAGGCTGCATTCCCAAGCAACCTGACTCAGAGAAGCCCCGGGCCCGGCGTGCTGGGGGGCCGCTACTGGCCTCACACCGTCTGCGGGCTGCGGCCTCGATCACAAGGATTTGGGTCCCCCAAGAGCGCCGCCCAGGAGGGGGGCTTCTGTACGTCACATGTCCCGTGCCCCACTGCGGGGGGAGATTCAGCCCTGGGCTTTTCCCTCTTTGCTCACCGTTACTGATGGAATCCTTGTTAGTTTCTTTTCCCTTGCTGACTAATTTGCTTAAATTCAGCGGCTCGCCATGTCTGATCTGAGGTTGCAAGGCCAAAGCTTGGCCACACCTCCCGGCCCATGCTGCTCCTAAAGAAGTGGCATGCCAACAGGCCAACAGCCAGCCAGCTTCTCCCACCTACTACTCTCACCTCCCTCCCCACTGGCTCCCATGCACCAGGGGAAAACAAAGCCAGAGGTAGAGAAGCAGAGACGGAGTGCCCCATCCCAGAGACAAGAACCAAAAAGGGAGTGTGGCAGAGACAGCCCTGATGGGGGACCAGCCAAGTGGCAGCACGTGATGGCCTTGGTGGAGAGAGAGAAAAGCCATGGTGCTATTTGCACCCCGAGACCGCAACAGAAGAGGAGCGGGGCAGGCGAAGGGAGGAGGGGGTCAGAACCCCTGTCCCTGGCGCTCTCGCCTCACATGCACACGCAGCAGCACAGCACAGTACCCCCGTGGTACCCACCTGCAGACAGCCGCCTGCGTGGCTGGGAGGCTACGGGTGAGGCCTGCACCTCATCTCCCTCTTGCCCCCTCTGTTCTCCCAGCCCACGGTGATGTTTTCAATGCTGTCTCTCACTCTCCTCATCTCCCACCACCACCATACCGCGGCATGGGTGCCCCAAGGACAAACTCTGCCCCAGTGGCTCACTCCAGGAGTGGGGAGCTATGGATCAGTCCCTGAGTCTGCATATAGGGGGATGAAGGCCCTGCGCGGCAACAATGACGATGACAGCCATGACGATGATGACGCCTGCTGGGTCACAGGGAAAAAATTGAGGCCGCCAAGGGAAAAGCATCCCTTGCCAAACCCCTGACCGCCTTCCCTCTGGGCACCAGCGAGCCACCATCACCACCGCCGCTGACCACAGTCAACTGGCCTGTGAGGCAACCCCAGCCGCACCACCGTGGTGGCCGCTGGATGGCGACTGATCGTCAAGCAACGCTCAGACGGGCGTAGCCCTGGGAGGAACATGGGGCCACAAGTGTGTTCAAATTGTGGATGACAAATGTGTCCTGCAATTCACATTAATTCTTGCAGCTAGCTGCATTCTTCATTAACGCACGAGCCGAGTGATCCACCGCTAAGTGTTGTCTGGCTTTTGGCACCGATCCCGCACACGTGGAGGGGCTGGGACCGCTCACATGGGGCTCCCCTTTCTCTTGTGCTGAGGACGTGCGGGCGTGTGCCTGGCTTTGACCGTCCTTACTTGATAGTCAGGAGTGCAGACATAGGAGATCCAGCCACACTGAACTGGAATTCTTCCTCAAACCTCCACACTACGGCGGCACTGAAGGAGATCTGAGCAGTCTGGGTCCCACCTGGTGCAACGATGCCCTCCTTGGGCGCAAACTTGAAGCAGAAGCCCACGTTTGCAGTTGAAGGGCAATAGGTGAAGGGAGCATCAATAGCTCCTAAGTTAATCAGTTCCACCTGCAGCAGCAAGAAAGCAAAATGGAAATACATGTGGAATCTTCCCTTCTTGTGAGTTATTGTCTAATGACGCAATTAATACCCAGAAATAGCAGACGATGCTATGAATGGCAAAATATACAACAGGACAAGTTCTGCCCTTGGGTTTTCATGCAAAGCAGTGGCAGCTCCACAGAACTGGAGTCCACAACCCTGGGGTTATCCCATGGACACAGAGCTGTGCACCTCTGATCAACATCACCAAGTTCATTCAGACCTGGCCCTGAGAGCAACGTGGGCTGATTGCAGTTGCGTAGTCAATCACCCCAGAGCTGCTGCTGCCCCACTGAGCACAGCTCCAACAGCACCATCTACTCATTCACCTTTTCCCATGTCATGAAAACAATACATTGATTATGAGGCATCAGCATCAAAATGTATAGACAGCATCATCTTTTGGTAAGAAAACTCAGCATGTCTTTGCCTCCCACAGCTAAACTTTTGGAAGTGTCTGGCATGATGTAGTGCCTCATTTTCTACCTCTTTCAGCTGCTCTCTCTTTGGTTTTTTTTGCAAACTTGACACTATTGGGGAGGAGGCAAATAGGTAGAAAAATGCTTTGCTTTATTCCCAGGAACACTTTTCTCTTTCTAGAGCCAGAGATGCACCAAGGCTGAAGCGTAGTGAGGGACTGGTCAGCAAGGGAAAGAACTCCCAAGCCCTTTGCAAGGGCCAGCACTGAGCCAGGAGGCTGGATGGCTTTCCTGTGACTTGCAGCAATAAGCAGGAGACATTTGACTGGAAGCTGTCTGCAGTAGACTGAAGCTCAAAGGCAGCAAGTTTGTTCCAGCTGCTTCTGAACAGCCCAGTCCAAAGGTGCCTTGTGTCTGGCACTGCCACAAAAGCCTCTGAACATCCCTTTTTGACCCAGGCTTCATTTCATATACCAAGGGGTTGTTTTGCAGCAAGCCTCCCAGCTAATTCCCAAAGAAGGAACTGGGGCTTCATGAACAACAGACACACCTTTCAGACCCTCCCAGATTTCACCAGTAGATCAAATATTCCCTGCTCACAACTGCCCAGGTCGGCAGCAATTTCACACTTCCACCAGGCTTCCTCCTGCCTCAGGAGCCATCAGGATCCACCCCAAGCCCTGCTGCTCAGCTCATAGACGTGGGGGGTGTCAATGGAAATGTTCCCAAGGTTCAGAGTAGGAGAGCTGAATTCTACCAAGGGTCCTTGGCCTTCCCCTCTGAGCTGCAGGGGCAGTCTGCTCTCACAGCCTGGGGAGAGATGTCCATTGCACTACAATCATTCCCTCTGTTATACTGGATTTTCCAGGCTGCCTCAGTGCTAGACCCTGACTCTGAGCTGGATGCAACCAGCTCCTGATGCTGCAGGAGAGGATATGGACCCTCCTCTTCCCTCAGCCTTGGGGCTGACTTCTAATTTCTAACCCATTCCTTGGGCTGCTTTCCAATTTCAGCCACCAGTCTGCTGAGTTTAAAACATCTCTGCTGCCTTGTAGTGACAGGCCAAGGAGTTACAGGTATAAATTGAAAGAAAGGAAATTTAGCTTAGATATTAGGAAGAAATTTTTTACTCTGAGGGTGGTGAGACACTGGAGCAGGTTCCCCAGGGCTGTTGTGGAGGTTCCAGCCCTGAAAGTGCTCCAAGCCAGGCTGGATGGGGCTTGGAGTTACCTGCTCTAGGGGGAGGTGTCCCTGCCCAAAGGCCTTTAAGGTCCATTCCATCCTTAACATACTGTGATTCTGTGGTTTTCTTCCCATGCACTTAGAGGAGCTTTGAAATCATTCAGTGAAGGCACAGAGCTCCTACAGAGTTTGGCAATTGCCAAACTACCTGGCCCAGGAACACAGGACTTTGTTGCCAAAGTCCCCAATTCCTGACACTCAGCACTGTGTTCTGTTTCCACAGACAGAGCTGAAAGGGGTCAATTCCCACAAAGGGAGAGAGGCAGGTGCTGGCCGAGGCCGCTCCTTCTACCAACACCCTGGGCTCAGGGGGGTTCAGTCACCTCTGCTCTGCTGCTGTCTGGGCACTGGGAGGTGATCCAGGCTCAGGGAACACATTTCTAACTCAGCTCCTGCTGCCTGATGATGGATCCATGTCAAATGGACCCATCCTGGAGGCCAGGGGCCTGCAGAGGCTGAGTGCTTGTTCACTAAAGCTGTTCTGCTCTGCAGCTCTCTGGCCTTTGGGGGAATGCTGGCAAAGCCATGGCATGAAAACCTCTCCCTGCACTGCCTGAGCTGTTCTGGGATCAGTGAGGCACACACAGCATTCTGAGCCCTGGCCTGGCACAGGAGACTCCCTGGGAGCTGCAGGGCCAGGGGGGATGTGCCAGCACTGCCCTGCTGACCAGGGACTCTTCCCAGCACTTCCATGGGAGCCCCGTGGGCTCAGGCTTGCACCATGGCTTCACTGAGGGGGAGAGAAGCAGGGCAAAGGAGCTGTACCTGAGATGCTTCAGTAAGCCACACTTCCATACTCCAGTGCTTCCAGGGGTTTGAAGATCACCTTGATTTTGGCCAAAAAATTCGGCCCAATTTCTCCCTCCTACAGCAGAAAGAGACAGCAAAACAGTTCTCTTCAAACTTCACATTTCTTGTTTTCAACCACACTTCTGTAAGCCTCTGTTTAGAGCATTAGTAATGAGTGAACAACACAAGGAGCCCAAGGAAACACTCCAAACCCAGCTCAACACAGCGCCGGAAGCTCTCAATGCTCAGCTGTTCAGCTCCCCCTCTCCACAATATTCCTGCTGCTCTGACAAAGGCTCTTGGTCACATCATGCTGCTGTCAGCTACAGTGGGATGCAACTGCCACTGTGCACTGGTGGCTCTTCACAAGAAGAGAACATGATCCCTGTCTTGGCTTGACTATATGATGCTTTTATCCCAAATCGTCTTGTTCTGTTTATGCTGAATAATAAGTGTTGCACCTTTAAGACTTGTTGCAGAGAGTGAAGGGGGGAGAGAAGAAGCAGCAGTTTGTTTTCAGACACTGCACTCACTCCTCCACACTCCTGCTCCTGGACTGCATTGTCTGTGGATGGACAGACAGCGGGACAGAGCTCTCCTTTGCTTTTAGTTAATTTAGTTTGCTGAGGCAAAGAAGTTCCCTGGACTGTGGGGTTTTTTTCCCTTTTCTTTGGACCTGTTCAAAACTGCTCTGGACTGAACACCAGAAGAGCACCGACAGCTCCACCAGTGGCCACCGGGCCGAGCCTGGCCTGTGACATTTCCAGCACCAGAGGGACTGATCAGAGACTGAGTGAGCTGAGCTGCAACCCAGGGAGGGACTTTCTCAGTTTGTCATCTCTTTTGGAGCAGCAAGGGGTTTTATTGATTAATACTGTTTAGGGTTTATTGTTTAATAAACAGGTTTTTTCCACTTCAAGGAGGTCTTTTCTCCAGGACTGGTTGGGGGCAGGGGCCGATTGAATCTGCTTTCCGAGAGGAGCCCCTTTGGGGGTTCTCTCCCAAATTTGCCCAGAACCAGAACCTGGGAAATAAAAATATTAGTTTAACCTGTATTGAAAGAAAACAGAGGCTGGCATTATTCTAGGGTTTACTCCAAGATGAGAAGGGATGTTGCACTGTGCAGACATCAGGCATTCATTGTCTCTCACAATGCCAGTACTCAGAATCAGGACTCTGGTTGATGGCAGGACATGGTGGTTTGCTTGCAGAAACAGAAAAGGAAAAGGTTTTTTGTCCCTGTGTGCAGGACAACTCCAAAGGCCCATTTCAACCTTCCACCCTTGTGTCCAGGCTCACAGAGGACACTGGAAGGGACACTCAGAAATAGTGCAAGGCGTGGTTACAGGAGGGGATTGGCATTTCTATCATTAGCCGTAGGCTGAATTTGGCCTCACTTTCCCAGCAAACCATTGCAAGCTTCAGGTCAGAATGTGGCCTGGCAGTGCTCCAACAGCCTCTGCTGAACCTCACATGTGCGGGGAGCCCCTGCCTACAAGAACTGCTCCTTGTGGACACTGCCAGGACACGCACAGAGTGCCCTTGAGCTCAAGCCCTGGCACCACAGCATGGCTTTGTCAGGCTCCCAACCCTGCCTTGAGCCTCCAGGGCAGAAATGCTTTTAGCATTTGGCATTTTTAGGCGAGCTCTGCAGGTGCACCAGAAACTCAATGTCCTCCCTCCCAGCACTTCGAGCCAGCTGAGGATCTGCCCAGTGACCGCAGCCGGGGGTAGAGTGGGTGGGAGGAGGAAGAGGGGGAGGAGGATGAGGATGAAGAAGAGGAGGAAAATGAGGTTTTCAACTATCACTTACATTGGCTCAATGAAAAAAATGTCATCAGAGAACAGCATGGGGTCTTGGTGCAACTTTGCCTTCTCCCCCGGGAGCCTCAGGAGGGCAGTGTGATCTTCACCAGAGCCCTTCTCCTTCCCTGTTTCTTTCCCCTCCATTAACTTTTCCAGACACAGCTCTCTCCATGTCTGCAGGAATCTACACTGCCTGCACCCATAGGAGAGACAAAGCCAGCAGACTGTTTAATAAGCCACAGATTGGCAGAGAGAAGTGTGAGTGCAGGAGAGCAAAGCACTTGGGGAGGAGCTGCAGTGTGAGAGATGAGTAATGCGATGATCTATCAAAAAGCAGGATGCTCCAACACAGGGAATGACTGGCAGCTGACTCCATTGATTCACAAGGCTGAACAGTTGCTTTATTAAACTAAATTATATTACATTGTACTACACTATATTAAAGATGCATACTATACTACAAAGAATCCTAAAGAATACTAAAGAAAACTTGTGACTGTCTCCAGACAGCCAGGACAAAGCTTTTTCCAATTGGCCAAGGAAACAAAACAATCCTCAGCAGAATCCAACTGACAAATCATTTCAGGTAAAGAATCTTCCTAACACATTCCACATGATAGAGATAAGAATTTTTTTCTTTCTTTTCTCTGTGCTTCTCCAGGAAAAAAAAACCTTGAGAGAGAGAATTATGTGTTTCTGTTCAGAGAACGTGAATGCCGCAATGATTGACTCTCACAATTAAACAGACAAATACCATGTACATAGGTTAAGAAAAGTTTTTTTTACCCCCGCAGTTGGTATCATGGGACAGCTGGGGTTGGGATATTTGGGAGGGTCGGCTTGCCACTACAGTGACATCTGACCTCCAATCAAGATTTGAGGAAGTAAACTCCAGCACTGCACAGTGAAGAAGCGGTCAATGGACAGAATTTTGGGAGGGGCTAAAGGCTTAAAAGGCAAAACCTCCGTTGTGTGGGTGAGCACATGGTGGGGAAAATCCTTTGCTCCTGGCGCCATAACATTTTCTCTATTCAGTCTTCTGTTGTATTTTTGATAAGGTTTAATAAACCTTTCTAAACTTATGAAAAGGGAGTGGCTATTTCTCCCAAGCAGCAGCTCCCCAGCAAGGGCTGACCCCAAGCCATGGGGGTCCCAGATGGATCAGAGGATAACTTGTTCACTGGCCCAGCAGGGAGTTTTACTCCACACCTGCAAGCTCAGGAGAGGTTTCCAGAGCCAGCGTCCCTCCAGAGAACCTCCTGGCTCAAAGCCTCTGGCAAAAAACTGAGAGAGAATCCATCAGCCACTTCAAGTGGCTTTTCCTACCACTGAGCTGCTGGGGAGGCAGATAAAGGTCATGGAGCAGGACTTCCCTGGGAAGGGGAGACAAAGCTGGGTTGCAGCTACGTGCTACCAGCACTGTGAAAAAGTCACATTATATGATTGGCTTTTTGCATATATGAAAACAAAACATTGGTCTGTTCTGTTTCAGTCTCTATGCAATATTGCATAGGGAAATGTAAGATAATGATTAGAAATCAATCAGATAATACACATAACCAATAACATATCTGCAGTCATACAGTTATCAATCACTGCAACACTGAACTGTCATCCCAGAGTCTGCGACAGCTGATGAACCTTAAAACAACAGAGAACTGGAGAACTCATGTCTGGATTCATGTTTCTCCAAACTCCCTTTGAAAACAGGCTCAGCTATCATACATGGTCAAATTGCCAAGCCAAAAGGACTTGAATACTTTTTGATGCAGAAAACATCTGGGTTGATTGTCAATCATTCCATTCAAGTAGAGCTAGACCTTGGCCAGAGTTCGAACTCTAATTGATGGACATCACTTAATACATTTTAAAACAAGACTGTTAAAAACAGCAATTATGAATAGGAAACCTTACGATTAAAGATCAATCAAACTATTAAAGAATTGAATCCCTCCAAAACTTCTGTCAGGAGAGAAATTCTTCAAACACAGCAAACCTCTTGAATTCTCAGCTGAAGTACTCTATAATAACTGAAGAAATAATAACTGAAGAAAACCATGAAACTGGCAATCTGGATTTAAAAGAAACCCAAAAAACATGAGTAGTTAAGAAACAAAAAGACAAGATTCTGAAGAGACACGTGTCTTGCAGATGATCACACAAAGAGACAGTGAAACACATGAAAGCTGGCTGTAAATATTACAACAATACCTTGATCATAATTCTTATAATAAATTCTGAGAATTCTCATTATATAATCAACTTATCAACAGGAAGTATTTGAAGGGGTTATGACAACTTTTCTAAAGTATTCATATAGCATTAATAACAATCCTTATTTATCAGTATCACCTATAAAATCCAAAAATAACAAAGGTTACAAACTCCATACCAACAAAACTGTGAATTATTGGAGAATCAGCTGGTGACCCACAGATAGGATCTGATTGATATTTCTCAAATGCTCTGTCTTCAGAGACATTTCAGGTAATTGAATCATTACTAATACTTCTTTCTTTCTATGGTGGTTTCCCTCCCTGAGAGGCATTTTTCACAACAGAAGATTTCCATCTACCTCGTATTTGAAATACCACTGATTTGCACTGGTTTCCCCTTTTTTCTGTATCTTGGGAAAAAGTCTGTGTGCTCTCTCACTTTACACTGATTTTGCACACCTTTTTTACATGTCCATCTTTTGCATCTGAAGCCTGATCATCTGGTAAATGCTGTTTCCGTCACTTCTGTGGGACCGGGCTGTTGAGGAGTTCGGTGCGCCTCACACAACATGCGCTGCACCTGCGAAAAATCTCCAGCTTGAGATTTTGATGGAGGCTGAAACTGTGTGCTGGCTGCTGGGGCCGGCTGCGTGCCCGCTGCCGTGGGACCGGAGCAGGGCCGGCCCCTCGGGCACCCTCTGCACCCAGACCGCGCCCGCTCTCTGCCGGAGCCCTCACGGGAGTGCGGATGCCCCCGCCCCGAGCGCGCCTCCCCGGCGCTTCTCTCAGCGCAGGCGCGGTCTGGGGAACGCCCCCTGTGCCCGTGACGGACACCGGCGCTGCCCCGCTCCAGTTCTGGCTCCGGTCCCCGCTCGGCCGTGTCCGTGCCGCGTCTGCGCACTGGGGAAAAACCCGCCCCGCTCCGGCTGCCGCGCTCCGTGGCGGTCGCAGGGACGCTGCAGCCGTCCCGTCCCGTCCGCCTCACTCCCGCCCGGCGCGGCTGTCGCGGCCCGTGCGCGTTCCCCGGGTGCCGCCGCCCGCCGCCATCGCAGTCGCGCGGGTTCTGCCCTTCGCGCGCGGCTTTGGCACCCCCTGCGTGAAACCGCCGCCACCGCCATGGCGCATGCGCCCGCCGCCAGCGCCGCCAGCCCCGCGCCTCCCGCTCCCGCGCTCCGCCCGGCCCGGCCCCGCTCGGCGCTGCCCCCGCAGCCGCCGGCCGTGCCCTGCACGCTGCCGACCGCCCGCTGCTGCGATCCGGGCACCGCCGTGCGCGCTATCGCCTCCGCCGCTGCTGTGCCTGCGACTGCCCCGCTGCCCCCGTGGGCCCCCGCCGGCCTCCGCAGCCCCCACGGCCGCCTCTGCGGCCCCCCCGGGCTGCTGCCGGCCGGCGCCGCCGTGGCACGGGTTCGCCAGTCGCCGAGAAGCGGCTCTGCCCCGGGTTCCCCGACCCCCTCCGTCCTCCTCTCCCTGAGAGTTCTGGGGTTTCTGGGCGTTCTGGGGACCCATGGGACCCTGGGCACTGTGGAGATGATGCCAATTCCTCCCACACCTGTTTGCTAGGGATTACCTTTGCCCCTCTATGGTCGGTAAGGGCAACTTGCCGCCTGCTGATGGCAGGATGACTTCCCCCATCCTCGAGAGAATACTGCTGCCTGCTGATAGCTGGCAGCCCCCGCGGAATTCCACGAAATTGCCTCTAACATTACCCTTGCTGGGGATAAAAGCTTCAAGGCCGTTTTATCTTTTTTCAGAGATTTTCACAGGGTGTGTGGCTGCCACGCCCTGTAGGGCTAACAAGATGCTGGGTTGTTCCTGGGAGCGTGTCCCCCCCATGTTCTCAATTTTGACCTTTCTTACCAAAAGCTGAATCATCTGCAAGGTCAGTCCGGAGTTTGCCCTGGTCACTGTCCAGCAGCTTGCAGGTAAGGGTTTCCAGGCATGCTTCTGGTCCTCCTCTTTTCAGGTCGAGCTTTAAACGAATCTTATCAGCAGAGGTCGAGATGCTCTTTCTGGATTTTTCCCTTGAGAGTGCCTGTTTTCTTTCCTTCTTGGGCTAGGTTTCAGCAGCTGATGGCTGTGGCGTGGCTGCTTGCCAAGAGCCCACCTGGGTGCCCTCTTGGAGCCCACCAGGGACGCCAATGTCTCAGGGTCTCTTGCTGCTCAGAGTGACCCCAAGAAAAGTTCAAAGTCTCTTTTCCCAGCCTGATGCTTGAAGAAGGAGTCAGGGCTCTTCATTTCTCAGTCTCAAGGTTGTTTATTTTATCTTATCTATAAAAAATTTTCTCCTGCCCTGCCAAGGTCAGCTCAGCAGGACAGTCTGAGGCACTCTGCCTGCCCCCGGGGCGGTGTTATGTCTTTATACTAAAAACTACATATACAATATTTACAATTACTTTCCAATACCTATCACCTATGTTAGACAGTGAGCTTCTACTCTAAACCAATCGGTAAGTGCCAACATCACAGCAGAAGATGGAGGCCAAGAAGAAGAAGGAGAAAGGCTGGACACACCCAGTTCCCTCCATCTTGCCTCCTGAACCCCCATACCAAAAACCTCAGAATCTACTTTTCCATCCCATGACAACTTCACTAATATTCTGCTTAAACTGTTGTGGCTTGCTGATCTTTATATAAGGTCTGTAATTTGCTCCACGGGTCATAATCAAATCCACTGGTGTTTTGGGCTCCGTGCCAGGGCTTCTGAGCCCCCTGGCATGGGTCCTGGCCATCCAGGACTGCCAGAGGGATGTCCTGGGTTCCCACGGGTCTCTTCTTAGGTCTTCTACAGGTTGGTTTTTTGTTTCCTCTCCTTCTGCTTGTGCTGGGAAAAACCCCCTGCTGGGACATCTCTGCACCCTGGCATCCTGGGCATCTGCATGGGGATGGGCAATGTAACAAAGGACTGGCTGGAGGCCTTTGGAAATGGGAATTTATGGACAGGTGGGATTGCTCAATCTGACTGCACTGAGCCCTCATGCAGGACAGAGCTCTGGATCTCCTTCCTGCTTGGCAGGGTTCAGTTTCCAGGGAGTGTGGGCAAGGACTGGCACTCACCTCCACAGAAAGGCTTCTGCCTTTTGTCCCTGTAGCTAAGCCCAGGGTAAGATTCCTCCTTTAGTGCTCAAAGAAAGGAAAGGAAATCCCAGAAGGGATGTGCTCTGTCTTTGAAATCATTACCAATTGTGAGGAACACCTCTGCTAGAGTAGAACATGTCCCTGGTCAAAGGAGGTCACCCTTCTGACCAAACTGATCCCAGCCCAAAGGCCAGGCCTTCTGCTGGGCTCTGGAAGGGGTTCTGCAGGCAATGTGCTCAGGGGAGAGATCTCCATTGGCCTCACTTCTCCCAGGGATAACACATCCCATCCCATTCCATCCCAAGGGTTCCCAGGATGGCCACAGACAAGAGCAATGGGATCCAGCACACTTACTTAGCTCTTTGAATAGCACTTCTACACCTTTCTGAGCCAGACAGCCAGCAGCCACAGACACTGGACATCAGATGCACATGAAAATAAAATCAAAGACAGGGTATTTAACAAGGACCTTTCCCCAAGTAACTCCAGGACTGCACTGAGCAGGTTCTGGGGCAGAACACATCCCACAGCTGGCCCAGGAGCCCCATGCAGTGCTGGGGGGTTCCTGACCCTCGGGCCCATTGAGGCTCTCCTGGGCCAGGGAGCTGCCTCAGCTGCCACAGCACTCGGGCACCACACAGGTGCCTCAGTCCCACCAGAGGACAGACACCGACGAGAGGGTGAGACCCTTCTGCCACACACCAGGAGTGGAGAGGAACCTCCCAGGCCCCTTCACTGTCCCTTGGCACATTCATTTCAGCCTGACCCTCAAAGCCCTGCTCAGCCCCCGCTAGAGTAGGATGTGTCTCTGGTCAAAGGAGGTCACCCCTCTGACCAAACTGATCCCAGTCCAAAGGCCAGGCCTTCTGCTGTGCTCTGGAAGGGGTTCTGCAGGCAATGTGTTCAGGGGAGAGATCTCCATTGGCCTCACTTCTCTAAGGGATAACACATCCCATCCAAGGTTCCCAAGGATGGGCACAGGCAAGAGCAATGGGAGCCATGAGTCCACACTTACTTATGGACTCAAATTGGCCTCCTTGGTCATGCTGCCATGAACTCCCTTTTTTTGTGGCCATTATGTTCACCTGAAAAGAAAAAGAAAAATGCAAAAGAGGAAGCTTCGTGATGATATTTCCCCTTAGGTTTTAGAAATGCATTTAAGACATAGATCCCTCAAAATGCACACAGATCCCTCAAAATATACTACTCAAACCTCTGATCTACTCAGGGTTTTTTAATTTACCGATTTTCCCTTCCATCACTGTCCAAACAGAATACAGCTCTTTCCAAGATATTCAGCCCTTGCTTGTGGTCTCCCGTATCATTTTCTCTAGGTTCACTCTGCAATGCAAGGGAAAAGAGGGGCAAAATCTCTGTGGTGAGCAACATCTCAGCACTAGAGAAGATAAGGCAGTTGATAAGATGTTCTGTTGCACTCCCAGCTGGTCCCTAACCCATCTTGTCTGCCCTGGAGCTCTGAGAATTCTCACAGACACACACTTCATCTTCCTTGGTAAAAATTAAGACCTTCTGCTTTTGCAGAGTGCAGGACCTGGTGTTCAACCCCAGTCATATTTTCCTCAGAGGCAAGGGACCATTTTCCATTCCTTCAGACTCAAATCCTGGAGGTTATCCTGACCAGCTATGAAGAAATCTATGGTGAAAGGACAAGTGACCTTGGCTGGAGTCAACGCAGGAAGTGTCCCGACCAGAGAGTAATTACCACTCATTCCATGATGCAGAACGCATGAAAGACACTTTATTATTTGTGTACAGTATTAAGAAATATACAGTTCCTCTAGGAACAGTAGTGGACCTAAGACCTGATTGGTCTTAAGGTGAAAACCTCTCACACTAGTGATGCACTATAAATAGTACACTCTAGCAAACCATTTTTATAAACAATGGTTATAGAAAGAGAGATAATAATGGTTTGATTTTTTTTTCCCCCTAGAATTGTTAGGTTCGGTTTTGAGAAATTGTCTCTGTTCATTCTTTGACTGAACTGAGAATATTTACAGGCTGGCTGCCAAATGCCCATCAAACTTCTCTCACTCCCCCTCCTCAACTGGACAGGAGGAAAAAAATACAACTGAAGAGCTCACATAAAGCCCGGGACATCCCTCTCCAGCTGCCACCATGGGCAAACCAGACTCCACTTGGGGACGATTGCTTTGCTTTTTCAGCAATTCCCAATAGAGCAGCAAGCTGAGTAACAAAGACAAAACTGAAATCACCTCATTCCCACTCTCCCCTCTCCTGGCTATGAACACACCTGGTGCAGGTGGCTGGGGCAGCTGCAGTGCCTGATGCAAGCTGAGCTCCAGGTGGGAGCCCCAGACAAGAGCTCATGAATGGCCAACAGAGCCCAACAAAGGGCACCAAGAGTGGTGGCACTGCTGGGGAAGGGACACCGAGAGACCCAGCAGGAGCTGAGGGCCCGGGAGGAAGAGCCAGACTTGAGCCTTGGGCATCCAGACTGAGGGGATAAAACTGAGGGGCTCCCTTGCTGGGGGAACAGCTCAGGCTGTTCCTGTGTCACTGCACTGGGAATAAATGGCTTTATGGAATCAGACAGCTGAGACTGCTCTGGGAAACCTGGGCTGGAACCAGGGAGGACACAGGGGCTGGGTGTGGGGAGTCCAGCAGGGCCCATTGGGGCACTGCAGCCACTGCTGTGGAGGGGCTCCTCCCAACATTGAACACCTCTGGTGGCTGGAGTGTGATGGCCAGAGAGCCTTGGGAAGGGTCAGACTGGGAAGTTTCCTAAGTATCCTCTTCTGCACAGCTGGCTGCAGAAAGCAGGGCCCTGCTGACCCTTCCAACAAAGCTGCCTGTCCCTTCTGAGCACATCCATCAGAGCAGCAGGGACGAGGTGAAGGCAGAAACAGGGACTGCTCAAGAGTGAGGAAAGGTCTGCTCAGGGCACAACTCACTGCTGTGCTCTGCTCTCCCTCTTTCTTGCACTCCATTTCCCTGGGCTGTCTGCTCCTTGGGACTTTCTGTTTTCTTTGGCCACGTTCCAGAGAAGGAGGACCTGGACTGAATTAAGGGACCCCTTGCCAAAAGCTGCTGCATGTAAGAAAGCTTTCCTGGTGTTCAAGGAGAGGATAGACCCAGGTGAGGAAAAGAGGGGAGGATTAGAAATAGAGAAATGCCAGCAGGGAACCACGAGAAGTCACAGCTCCAGGGCCCATGGCTATCCCACGGGTCTAACTGAAAGCATCAGACAGGAAATGCCAGGGGTGATTTCCCAGGAATGAACCCTGCTCCATCTCTTCCCACTACATTTTACTGTTTTGCTCTGGTCTGAAAGGAGGGAAAGCATATAAATGGCAAAAAATGCTCAGAGTTTGAGGAGTTTTCTCCTGAAAGCAGAGCAATAGCGTGATGGCTTCTCAAACAGTAACAATGAGTAGATGATGTGCACGTGGAGCTGTCCTGGATGTACCTCTGCCATTGATCACTGATGAGCACAGACATTAGCTCAGATCACCGCTCATGGAAAGATGGTTGTGCTTCCAGGGATGGGTCACCCCACTTCTCACAGACAGAGACATATTGTCCTCTGTGTCTCTCATATTTGGAAGGAGCCCTGACAACTGCTTTAGACAGGAGAATTATTTTATGCAGGGCCACATCTGCACTCTTGAGCCAAAGCTGAAGCTTTGAGGGGGAAAAAGAAAAGGAAGGGGGACAGACAGGAGAAGGGAGGAGAATAAAAAAGAAAAGGGGGGCGGGGCAGGGGTAAGAGAAGACAGAAAAAATATGGAATAAAAAAAAGAAATAAAAGAAACAAAAAAAGAAGAAACTCTCTCTGCCACATTGTCAGTGATGGCTTTGTTGCCCAGAGACCAAGAGAGTCTGGTCTGCCAACAGATGCCCAATAAATTAGACATTTTGAATTATGCATTGAGTGCAATAAAACATTATTACCAGCATGTGAGTTAAATCCAGGAGGATTGTATGAGTGGTGGTGAAATCTCATTATGCTTTTTCTGGTGTGCTAAGGTGAGCTAATAATATTAAATATAAAAATTAAATTAAGTTCTAGTCACTCCATGAAATAATTATTCATTCTATATTCAGACTAAAAATTTTTCCAATCAGTCAAGATCAAAGCAACAAACAATTATCCATAATGTATTCATGGCAACCAGGCTGTGCCTAATCAATATGCTACTTACTTTTCACTTTTTTCCCATTTAATGTGTAGCAAGAGTCATGGTAACAATTTTTGCTATCAGAAAAAACCCCATGAAATAAATAAGTAAAGCCTGAATTGACCATTTTTTCTCTATGTAGGAATGAATTAGGAACTGGATTAGTGTCTGTAGACTGAGGGCAGGAAGGGACAATTGACTTTGAATGGGAATTCTATGAAATATTAACTTTGTGGTCTCCCTCCAACCCTTCCTGACTGGTCCCCCACCCTCTGCAGCACAGCTGGGCCTTGATGAGGCAAAGACACTGAAAGCCCTGGGGGCCCTGGAGGGCAGCAGGGCTCCTTCAGGTCTCAGCAAAACCCAGTGAAGGCCCCAGGATGGTCCAGGGAGCTTTTCCCACTCAATCCCCTCTGGCAGAACTGGACTCAGCACTTGAGCCCTTTCCCTGGCTGGGCTCCTGCTCACACAGCCCCGGGTGCTGCTGCCTTGTTTGGCTGCTGGCCCGTGTGCTCCCTCTCCCAAGCGCTGCCTTTTCACCTGGAGCTTGCTCAGTTCAGCTGAGAGCCTCAGGAGAGGAGTGCTTTACTCCTGGCTCTTGGAGAGACCATTCCTGCCCTCAGAAGAGGCTGCCCTGGAAAGCTCGGCATATTTCCTGATAGGCATTTATGGGAAATCAGTGTCAAACGGAGAAAGGAGGTGCTGGGGGGAGGGAGGAGCCCGTGGGGGTGGGAACCCTCCGCAGCTGCTGGTTCAGCCCATCAAAGCCTTCTCCTCTGCAGCCCCAGCTGTGTGCTCTGCTGCTGGCCTCAGTCCCTGCCCCTCGGTGCCTGGACCCCGCTATTTCCCGGCTGTGACAGCCCAGGCTGGCACTGAGGAGCTCATCCCTGTGTGGGGCAGGAGCAGCTCCCCGTGAGCACCCCCCATTCACGCACCAGGCAGCTCTGCTGAGCCATCGCTCCCGGATCCCCCATGCTGCTGGAGCCCTTTGCTGTGCCTGGCCATGGATGTCAGGGCAGCTGCCATTCCCATGGGAACCTGCTCACTGGCCTGAGACCACTCCAGGCTGCCCCCAGAGCTCTTCTGCCCACTCTCCCTGATGATCAGGAGGTTTCTGAGCTGGCAAGGCAGCGTCCCCCCTTTCTGACCCCTCCACTGCTCACTCACACAAGTCAACTTAACCTCTGCCCATCCTGTTGAGGATGTCCAGGTATCCCAGCTGCTCTTCACACCTCCCATCCTCATCCTCCCTGACACTCCTCTGGCAGAGCCTCTCCCCTTCCTCTGCATTCCACCAGCACTCAGGCACAGCCTTCCAAACCATCTAGGGATGGGTTTGGCTCTGAACAAAAATGATGTAGGCAGCTTCTGAGATCAAAACCAGCAATTTTGGGTTCTCAGGGGTTCAGAAACTCCCACTCAGGAGCATTTGGACTAAGAAACTGCAAGTTTGGGAGCTCTGGGGACCCAAACACTGATTTAGAAAGATTTTGGGTTCTGAAGAAGCCTCAACTTTAGGCAGCATTGGGGTTGAGAAACACAAATTTAGGGAGCATTTGACTCAAAACCACTGATTGGGGGAACTTTTCGCCTCAGAAAGTCCCCTCTAGGCAGCTTTTCAGCTCAAAATTCCAATTTAGGGAGCTCTTGGGCTCAGAAGCGAATGTTTAAGGAACTGCAATACTCAAAATGGGATCTCAGGAAGCTTTGCAGGTCAGGGAAAGCAACCTGGAGAGCTTCAGGGCTCAGAAACATCAATTTAATGAGCTTTGGGGCTCAGAAAACTCAGTGTCCAGAGACTTGGGACACAAAAGCAGCAATTTAGGATACTTTGGGGCTCAGCAATACCATTTCAGGGCACTTTTGGCCTCAAAAATTGGTATTTGGGGAACTTCACAGCTGAGAATACTGGAGTCTCAGGAGCATTGGGGCTCACCCACCTGGGGATGTTTTTGGGACCTGAAACAGCATTTGGGTGCAGAAATACTGATTTAGGGAGCACTGGGGCTCTTAAACACCAATTTAGGGACACACATGCCTATGAAACCCTGATTTGGGGAGTTTAAGGCTGGGAAAAAATCATATTGGGAGCTTTGGGAATCAGGGAGAGTGATTTGGGGATATTTTCAGAGCAAAAAGAACAATTTAGAGAGCTTTTGGGCTCCAAAACAACCAATTTAAGCCGATTTTTGGCTCTGTAGTCCCTATTTAGGGAGCTTTGGAGCTCCAAAACAGCGATTTATAGAACTTTTGGGCTGAGAAACATTAGTTTCGGGAGCAGAAGGAGCAAGCCCTGAGGAAACCCGGGAGCAAGGGGCAGGCGCTTACCTGGGACAGGTCTGGGAAGGAGCCGCTCCGTGCTGGGAGCACTGCTTAAAAAAGGAATATATACAGGGATATATACAGCTCACTAGCTCACTGTGCCTGACCCGTTCCCGGCCCCACGGGCTCCTCCCTCTCTCCCCGCAGCTCCTTTCCCAGTTTTACACCGATTTCCCCTAAATGAGGTTTCCCCGCTCTGGGAGCGGTTCCTTGGCTGGGGGTGGGAAATGGGCACAGCCAGCGCTCCCCGCCCATCGCTCCCGGAGCCTCCCTGGCTGGGATGAACCCCACGGGCTGATGGCACACCAGGCACAGGGCATGAGTGAAGGGCGTCAGGGCTCTGGAACACTGATCTGGGAACTTCATGGCTTAGAAACCCCTGTGTCAGGAGCTTCGGGGCCAGAATGGTGAGCTCAGGAGCTTTGGGGCCAAGAATTAGCAATTCTGGGGGCTTTTGGACTCCAGAACACTGATTTTGGGAGGTTTTTGGCTCGGGAAAAAAAAAAAATTTTGGGAGCTCCGAGTCTCAACGAAAGCAACTTAGGGCTATTTTTAGCTCAGAAGCAGCAATTTAGAGATATTTCGGGCTGAGAAACATCAATTTAAGGATATTTTGGTGTCTGAAATACCAGTTTAGGGAGCTAAGAAACACTCATTTAGGGAGGATTTGGGCTCAGAAATATCAAATAAAGAGTTTTTGACCTCCCAAATAAAAAACCTTTTTGGGGAGGGTTTTGCTCCTGAGGGCTGGAATATAAGTGTGGGGAGTCCTGGCAGACTGACCATTGGAAAAAAGGCTCCCAATATTACCAGTTAGATTGTGCCTGGGCCAGTCTGACCCTCGCTGCTGGGCCAAAGGCAGCAACTGCGGTGTATCACCCCAGAGATACCTTGGCTTGCTGGTGGTTGCAGCTGGGCACTGAACAAGTCCAGGCTTGTTAGGACCCCGTTCACCTCAAGAGGAATAGCTTCAGGCGATGGTGAAGAGAAAAAGGAGATGGATTCTGCTGGAGGGTTTAATGTCCAGAGGTTTATTCCATGGTTTCAGAGGTCTGAACGTGAGGACCTGCTCCAACAGAACCAGGACCGCATGCTCTGATCACCTTTTTAAGCTCAGGGACAGGGGGAGGGGAGGTACAGGTGAGCCACCAACCAGGTGAGAGGGGTAGGGTCTCAGGGGAAGATGACACCCAGACAGGCCAATGACCCCCAGGCCTGAGGGGCATCCTTTGAACTTGACCAACCACACGACGCCTTGCTGGAATGTTAAGTCTGATTGACAGGACTCACTCAGCATGGGGGTAAGGGGGAAGGGAAAGAGTATAGGCACACCTGGGAAAGTGACCTGGAAGGCCAAAATGGGACATCACAGCACACCACAACATCTCCCCCTAGTTTTGTTTAAAAAGAAGAGGACTATGTTTGTGGTGCAGAATGATTGCCAAACCATGGTTGGTAAATCAGTTCTTCCTCTACAGGAGGGTCAGTGTTTTCCACTGAGGCTTCCCGGTCATCCATAGGAGCACTGAGGGCTTCCAAATGGTAGACTTCAGGAGGGGGAGATGAGCTTGAAATTAACTTGAGAACCATGTGTTTGATTAGTCCAAAAACAATGCTAACAACTACAATAACTATAACTAAAATAAACAGCACTAAAAACACAGTTTTCAGAATAGATCCCAACCAGGCCGAGAGTCCCCAGCCTTTGAACAGTCCATTCAGCCAGTTGTCAGTTTCTCTCTTGATGTCGCTCACCATGGTTTTCATCTTGTCAATTGTGGCATGTACGTTCTCTGCCTTTGATGACAAGTCAAGACAGCAGAGTCCTTCGAATTCTTCACAGCGATGGTTGTGCAGAAGGAGCAGATAGTCTATGGCTGCCCTATTTTGAATGGTGGCTTGCCTGGTAATTTCCTCATCTGATAAGAGGTCACTCAGGGCAGTAGAAGTGAGGTTTGCCTGTTTTGCAACCCAACATTCCAATCGGCCTAATTCTCCCATGGTTTTTGCTGCCGAGATCCACGGCAGAAGGACTGTAATTGCGGTGGCCTTAAGTCTGGACCAGTGAACAATTTCTGAATTACAGTCAGGGTCTAATTGCCTTAGGTCTCTTTTTTTGATAGCCAATGTATGTGTGTTGTTTTTAGTTTGCCAATGTATTAGGTTTGTTCGATTTGGTGTTAACAGGCTCAGCTTGCCAAAGGTGCATGGACCTCCGAGCAGACGAGGAGGGAGACCTGCCTATGCTCTGTCTCCACATATTAAAAACACACCCTTTGGGAGTTCACGAGGCTTGTAATCACCACCAGATGAGTGCATGACTAAAACTGAATTTTCACACCAGTTCTTGTCTGTGTAGTGTGGGTTGCTAGGGTCAGAATAGGTGTTTGGTTTAGCTTCATGATATGGTAAGCGGGAATTGAATTTAAAGTGAATGCAAAAGGTTGCATTCATGGAGCCTAAGAGATGGAACTCTTGTGGCTCCCTTTTTGATACTGGTAACTTTCTCGCCCACTCCTGCCAAAACAGTAAAGGATTGTCAGCAGGGTAACGGCCAGGGGAAGGTGCGAGTAAGTTAACTTCATTTAAGGCACTCCACATTTCATTTGGGAACTCTGAGGATTTAAAAGGAATTCCCACCAGGCAAGTTGACAGAGGGTCAGAGGCTGTCGCAGTGGAGAGGCAAATGTGATCTTGTCCAAGGGCTCTGGCCAGGGTGGTCCATACATTCGCTTTGGGCTGAGGGACTAACCAGGAGGTCGCTGGAGAAATGATCGCAAGTAGGACGAGAAGCAGGCTCGGTCTCATGGCGTCTCGAGACTGCACACGAACAGTGGGATCTAAACCGGTAAAAGGAAACTTAAGACAAACATACATTACAAACTATTCCAGATAGGAGGTTTAAATGGAATTTCCTCCAGAGAACACGTGCGGCGTTTTCTTCTCCAGGCAGCATGAGCAACCTGGGGTGCTTCTGTAGATTTCTCTGATACCTTGGGAACATAGGGCTTTACCCATTTGGAAGGAACCCACCTTAAACCAGAGGGGGTGGACACACAGGCTTATCCACGTCCCCAAGTAACCAATTTGTAGGGTCCCACCATTTTCCAAGTCTCAGGGTCCTTTACTAAAACTGGAGGTTTTTCCTTAATTAACCTATGATTGCTCCCCCCAAAGTGGCGTAGGATGGGTGGGTTCAGGCTGTCAAAAGAACAATTCAGAAAATTTATTGTGAATAGCGCCCTGGATAACCGGATGTGGGGAGGTTCTACCTTCAGAACCTGTTGTTGCTGGTCCAGGACCCTTTTAATATCACGGTGAGTTCTTTCTACAATGGCTTGACGTGTAGGGGAGTAGGGGATGCCAGTTTTGTGCTCTACTCCCCATTGCTGCAGGAAGCTCCCGAATTCCTTGGATTTGTAAGCAGGCCCATTATCAGTTTTCAGCTCCTTGGGGATGCCCATGAAAGAAAAAGCCTGTAAGAGGTGCTTAATAGCATCAATAGATGATTCTCCTGTGTGGGCAGAAGCATAGACCGCTCCAGAAAAGGTATCTACACTAACATGAACATATTTCTGCCGTCCAAAAGACTGTATGTGTGTTACATCTGTTTGCCACAGTTCACAACTGTTCAGTCCCCTTGGGTTTGCTCCCGTACTCACTGTAGGGAGTGCATGTTGTTGGCAATTTGGGCATGTGGCCACAATCGCTTTGGCCTGTTCTCGAGTGATGTTAAACTGACGAACCAGGCCAGGTGCATTTTGGTGGAAAAGCTGGTGGCTGATTTTTGCCTGTTCAAAAACATTTGGGAGAGGGGCCATCACTGCAGGTGCAGCAAGAGCATCTGCCCTTCTGTTGCCTTTAGCGATAAACCCTGGCAAGTCAGTGTGTGACCTGACATGCATCACATAAAATGGTTGCTCTCGGTGAGTGACTAACTTTACCAGTTTTGAGAGCAATTCGAAAAGTGCGATGTTAGACACATCTTGCAGTATTGCTTGATCTGCCCTGGATACTACTCCTGCCACGTATGCAGAGTCTGTAATCAGATTAAATGGTTCTGAGAACCTTTCAAAGGCCCTAACAACCGCAGCCAATTCAGCAACCTGAGGTGAACCTTCCACCTCAGCAATGTCTGTCTCCCGCTGCTGGGTTTGAGGATTCTTCCAAGTCATAACGGACTTGTGGGACCTCCCGGATGCATCTGTGAAGACAGTTAGAGCCTTTTTTAAAGGTCTCCTACTTAGAGCACTTCTCAGTTTTAAGGTAAATTGAACATCTTGTTCGAACAATTTGTGAGCGGGCCACGCTACTGAAATTTGTCTTGAGTAGGAATCCAGAGCAAACTGCAACACTTCATTTTCTTGAAACAATTGTTCCAGTATTTTCACAGTATTTTGACCTGATTTTAACTCAACTGGAATGTGAATGCACTTAAAATCACATCCTGATAACTCCCTGATCCGGGTCCTTGCTTTTCGGATCAGTTCTGCTACCAGCTCCTGAGGCTTTGTCCGTCTCTTGGACCTTTTGTGACTGAGGAAAACCCATTCTATGATCAAGAGAGGGTCCCTCTGGTCCCGGTCCTTTTTTGGTATGTTCTTTGCCCTAGGTGTTTGTTTTTCCTCCCACTGGAAAATAATTCCATGGAGGTGTGGCAACTTACCTAGGATGATAAATTTGAATGGCAGGTCAGGCCGACATCGGTTGGCCTGTCTTGTGGACATTGCAATCTCAACCTTTTCTAGAGCTTTCCGTGCCTCTGGGATAACAGACCTAGGAGCACCTGGGTCCTCTCCCCCTTTCAATAAATTGAAAAGAGGGGCAAGGTCTTCATTAGTCAGACCGAGCCATGGTCTTACCCAATTCAAAGACCCACACAACTTGTGGACATCCGCAAGGGTCTTGATCCTTGGATTGATTTCTAGTTTTTGAGGAACAATGGTCCTATTTCCAATTTCTAAGCCCAAATACTTCCAAGGTGGCATCTTTTGAATTTTCTTTTCCTGGAGCTCGAACCCTGCAACAATCAATGCATCGATCATTAGGTCAAGCGCATGTGTGAGTAAATCATCATTGGGGGCACACACAAGGATATCATCCATATAATGATAGCTAATGGCCTTCTCTGCGGCTGCACGTACTGGGGAAAGCAGGGAAGAGACATACCACTGGCAGATAGCTGGAGATACCTTTAATCCCTGAGGAAGAACGGTCCAATGGTACCTTTTCATAGGGGATTCTATATTAATAGAAGGAACTGAGAATGCAAAACGCGGTGCATCGTCAGGGTGCAAGGGGATTTGGAAAAAACAATCCTTAATATCAATAACAGCTAATTTCCAATCTTGGGGAAGCATTGTTGGGGATGGCATACCAGGTTGGGGAGAACCCATATATTCAATGACATTATTAATTTGTCGGTGGTCGCAGAGGAGCCGCCATCTCTTTTTGTCAGCTTTTTGGATGACAAACACTGGAGAGTTCCATGGGGACATGGTCTCCACAATGTGGCCCTTTTTTAGTTGCTCTTCCACTAGTTCCTCAAGCACCTTTATTTTTTGTTTACTGAGCGGCCACTGTTTCACCTGAACTGGTTTGTCTGTTTTCCACTTCAGGTTTTGGGTGGGGCGCTGTTGTTCAGTGACTGCTGTACAAATATGCTGTGGAGAGTCTGGAATATCAATTGTGACACTCCACTGGGCCATCAAATCTCTCCCTAACAAAGGTTCTGAATAATCCAACACAAATGGACGGATATTTGCCAATTGTCCATTTGGTCCCTCAAATTGAATAATGCTTTTGGATTGTCTTGCCAATTGCAGACCTCCTACACCTTGAAGGTGACCGGCAACATTTTGCAAAGGCCAATGTGCTGGCCAGTCTTGTACTGGAATTACTGTGCAGTCTGCACCTGAGTCTACAAGCATCTCAATGCGTTTAGACTCCCCACCCCCACTGACATTACACCATAATTTGGGTTTGTCTTTCCCAATAACTTGGACTTGGGCGACTGTGGGCCCTTGTTTTTTGATATTTTCAGGTAAAGATGGCACAGGGATAGCTTGCGCAACAATTTGTCCCTTGGGAAGAAACAGGGGTGGGTGGAAACAATGCAGGCCGAGAACAAATTGCTCAGGATCTGATGTTGTCATTCCTGGAGCAATTTTGATCTCTTGTGGTGTGTGTTTGGTATCCCCAATGACGATGTACTTACAATGAATCCGGTTCCAAGTACCTTTCTGTTCAGGATTTACAGACACAAAATGCCAATCAGTGTCCTCCAGATGGAGTGACTCAGTCAGCTGCAACCTGTAAGGCTCATTGACAGAAGACGTGGTTAACACAGGATCACCTAAATCATACACAGTCTTTGAAGCACCTGCTTCACTTACACAAACATTAATATTATCGCGCGCTTGATTTGTTTTGCTACCCTTATTCTCTTGGCCTGCTCTTTTTGTGTCTGCGCGCCTGGCAGCCCGGCGCTGTCTCTTCAGTTTTTTTGTTGTTGTTGACCCCCAGGGAGGGCTTGTAGTTCTCCTCTTCTGCCATTTCTAAATTCATCAAATTCCCTTTTCAGGGGGCACTGGTTACTCCAGTGCCCTAGGTTGTTACAAAGCAGGCATGGTTTTGTGGGCTCAGCCAGTGCTGGTCTCCGCTGCTGCTCAGGGTACTGCTGTGCTGAGGGAAAAGGCGCAGGGCTGGCAACGGCGACACGCTGGGGTGGTCTTGGCAGCAGCCTTGGTCTGGTGTCTTCAGCCACAGTCATCAGAGGCACTTTCCTGTTACAGACTACGAGCATATCCTTTAAAGTTGGAGAAGGTTCGATAGGAAGGCTCAGGATTGCCGCTTGACACTGTTCATTTGCATTTGTAAATGCCATTTCTTCTAAAATTGCTTCCCTAGCATTCTCTTTTTTAACTTGTATTTCAATAGCTCTAGTTAACCTTTCTACAAATTTCAAAAAAGGCTCTGATGGTAGCTGTTTAATTTTACTATAGGGCTCAAAAGGCCCCTCAGGTTGTAGGGAAAAGAATGCTTTTTCAGCTGCTTCTTTTACTTTCTCGAGTGTTTCTGCAGGAATTGCAGTAGCTTGGATTGAGGGAGAAGACCATTGGCCCTCACCACAGAGGTGCTCAATGGTGATAGGGTTACCACTGTTGTCTTTGGCTGTGTTTGGATCAGCATGCAAGCCTGGGAGAGCATCTTTTAGCATTTGTTTCCATGCTATTTCCCATAATTTAAATTCCGTGGAGGTCATTAGACAGGAAAAAAGCTGTTTTAAATCATGTGGAATCACTACAGTCCTACTCAATTCAGAATTTAAAAGGCCACGGAAATATGGACTGTGTGGACCATATTCTTTATGAGACTTACAGATCTCTTTAATCAATTGTCGTCCAAAAGAACTCCAATTAGCAGTTGGAGCTGCTCCCCCCTGAGCTGCAGGCTGAAAGGTAACAGGAGCCAGTGACAACATGGGACTATGCATTGAATCTGCTGTTCCCTGCTCTGTATCCTTTGAAACAGAAGCATTGGGATCACAGCTACAGGTTTGGGGGATGGCAGTGGGTGTGTCTCCATCGTGGGAGCTCGGGGAGGAGGCGGGGACGCAACGGGTACCGGGGGCGGGGACAGGGGGCCAGCAAGGGGCGGGGAAACCGTGGGAACAGGGGGCGGGGTCAGGGGGCAAGCAGGGGGCGGGGACGCCTGGTGACATCACGTCAGCAGACGCCCCCTGGGAGGAGTAGAGGGGTGGAGCTGAGGGTACTGCAGGAAAGGGAGGGGGAGGGGGGAAGGTGTCACGAGGAACAGGAGGCGAGGGGGATGGGGCTGGAGTTTTGGGATGCTTAAGGGGATTTTGGGAAGAAGAAGACCAGGTTTGGGAAGATGCCACGTGGCATCCACCAGCTTGTGGACCCCCTAGGGACTGGGGGCCATTTTGGGGATCACTGCTCTCTGCAAAGCTAACACGTGCTGTGGGTTTCAGAGGATGGGACACAGGGGATTTGGAAAGGTTCCACGCAGCCTGGCCAGGGCCTTGTGGACAGGGCAACTCAGGCATTTCAACAGACTTTGGGCGTCGACTTCCCAATGAGTTTGATCTGTTTAAAATACCAAGTTTTGGGGAAAGAGGTTTAGGGGTTTTAGAACTAGGAGAGGGAGAAACAGGGAGAGCAGAGGTACATGGCTTTACATTTGGCTTTTTCTCCATTTCCTTTTGTTTGAGCAATGCTGTACGAATTTGTAAACTCCAAAACACAAATTTAGCTGAGGGGGCATTGCCAGATTGTCCTAAGGTTATCAATTCATTTCCAACTTTATCCCAGAATTGAATATTGTGGATTTCTTCAGGGGAGATTTGTGGGAAGTGGAGGAAAAGCCATCTTACAAACTGTTTCAATTTTCCCTTTGAGAACTTCACATTACCACTGTCCAAAATGCTAACAATATTATAAAACACTCCTTTTTGTACAATGCTGAGTTTCAAACCCATGTTAGATGTAAAAAGCAAAGTACTAAATCCCGCCTGACCAAAAACAAAGCTAAAATCAGCTACCGATTTAAAAAAAAAACACAGATGGAAAGCGATAACGAGCCGACAAAAGCTTAACAATGCAGCTGTATATACTGCTTTTAAAATTCCCGGGCAGCAGCAGCAGGGCACGCCCTGCCGAGCAGAGGCAGAAACAAAGCCTCCCCCGCCGTGGAATGCACCCCCCCGCGGAGCAGAGAGCAGCCACGCCACGTGGCAAGCCGAAACCGGGGCCCTCCGCGCCGCGTGTGCAGAGAACCCCCCCTTCCCCGCACAGAGAGCTGAGAAAGAGAGTCCCCCGTGGCAAGAGAGCCGAGAGCCCCCCCGCCCCCGCACAGAGAGAGAGAGAGAGAGAGAGAGAGAGAGAGAGGGATCCCCCGACCACGTGGAGAGAGGCGAGCACACTGCGCTGCAAAGCCGGGGGGAAGGGCAGAGCGCTCCTGCGCGTATTCCAAAAGACAGCAAAACACGCGGCAGAAAGCTAATAGCTAGAAATCAATGAATTCCCGTCTGTGGGGCTGCACAGCCAAAAATGCAAATGCAAAAAGGAACAGAACTCACGGCAGAGTCTGTTTTTGAACTCCTGCTCTAACGAGAGCAGAGATACTCACCCGAAATGGAAGCTGTAGCTGGCTGGGTACAGGCAGGTCTCTTCACCGGAACAGGACCTCTCTGTGGGCGAGAGAGGCTCCCCTGTCCTCCCTCTGGAAAATCTGCTCATCAGAAAGGAGCTGGGCTTTCCAGAGGCGCCGAACAGTCCAGTAAACTTCTGGGAATATTCCCAAAGTCTCTAGCTGAGGGCGTTGCAACCAAAATCCCTTTCAGCTGGATGCACGGCTGCCAGAAGGTTCTCCGAGGTGCTGCGGGTCCGTCTCGGGCTGCAGAGTTGCTTAGCCCACCCAGGGACGCCAAATATTGGAAAAAAGGCTCCCAATATTACCAGTTCGATTGTGCCTGGGCCAGTCTGACCCTCGCTGCTGGGCCAAAGGCAGCAACTGCGGTGTATCACCCCAGAGATACCTTGGCTTGCTGGTGGTTGCAGCTGGGCACTGAACAAGTCCAGGCTTGTTAGGACCCCGTTCACCTCAAGAGGAATAGCTTCAGGCGATGGTGAAGAGAAAAAGGAGATGGATTCTGCTGGAGGGTTTAATGTCCAGAGGTTTATTCCATGGTTACAGAGGTCTGAACGTGAGGACCTGCTCCAACAGAACCAAGACCGCATGCTCTGATCACCTTTTTAAGCTCAGGGACAGGGGGAGGGGAGGTACAGGTGAGCCACCAACCAGGTGAGAAGGGCAGGGTCTCAGGGGAAGATGACACCCAGACAGGCCAATGACCCCCAGGCCTGAGGGGCATCCTTTGAACTTGACCAACCACATGACGCCTTGCTGGAATGTTAAGTCTGATTGACAGGACTCACTCAGCATGGGGGTAAGGGGGAAGGGAAAGAGTATAGGCACACCTGGGAAAGTGACCTGGAAGGCCAAAATGGGACATCACAGCACACCACAACAACTGACTATACCCCAAACCCACCACGACAAGTGCTGTGTGCCTGTGGTGGCGAGAACAACCCCTGGATGACTGCAGACAGACCCTGTGTCCCATGTCACTGCCTGGAACACTGTCCTGAGCTTGGAAATGGGTGCTATGGGCACAGGTGCCCCATGAAAGAATTTAATCAGAGTGTGGTACTCATTGCCAAAGCAACCTTACAGACACCTGGGGAAGAAGCAGGCACCGAGTGGATTTAGGACATCCCCTGTGATGGACCAGCCTCTGGAATGATGGAATGGGCTGGGGAGGATGACAGGGAGCAATGGGTCCTTTCAGGACTACAGCTCCCATCATGCACCGCGGCATCCACTGAGTGCCAGTGCAGCCGAGACTTCATCTCCCGTGATGCTCTGCGCACCGTAGAGCGTCTTTGTAGCCGGATGACCATCTTCAATATGCCCTGCGACCCCAGAGCCCGTTCCGGCCGTACAAGTCCCGTCATGTTCCCTGCCCCAAGGGGACCCATAACGACTCTCCAGGTGTCCCCCAAGGGCTTCCCGGCACCATAGGTTCCTCGCAGGTGCCCCCTGAGGACCCGAAGTGGCCGCCCGCACCCACAATTGGCTGCCCGGACCCCCAAGTGCTGCAGTGGAGCTGCTTCTGGGACTACATCTCCCATCATGCTCCGCGGCGCTCGTGGCGTTTTAATGCAGCCGAGACTTCATTTCCCATCACACCCCGCGCTCTGCAGGGCGCCATTAGCGCTCCGCCTTCACCCCCACGCCCAGAGAGCCCCGTTAGAGCCCCCCAAGGGCCCGCCCGGACCCCGAAGGGCCCCAAATTCCCCTCCCTGATCTCCAAGGGTCTCCCTGCATCCCCAAGGGGTCCCCTGGACCCCGAATTGTCCCTCAGAATCCCTGAGTGCCTTCCCCCACCCCCCATTTCCCACCCGGCTCCCCCAAGTGTTCTCCCAACGCTCAAGTTCTCTCTGAATTCCCTCCCCAGACCCAAAACTGCCCCAAATGTGCCTCAAAATTATCTCCGTGTAAGCCCAAGTGCCCCCTTGAACCATGTGTGAGAAAAATAGGATTAAAAACATTACAAAAGGACTAAACATAGGGTGAAGTAGCAGAAAGAGGGTAAAAATTAATAACCAATAGAGGTGAATTAGTGAATGAAGGGAATTGTGATACTTAGAACCAGTTACCATTAATTTTATTGGTTGCTAAACACGGATAGATTTTTGATATAAATAAAAATTAGGTAATAAAAATGAAACAACTATTATTACAAATAAGAAATAAATACAATAAATACATTTAATTGAAAAATATTAAAAATAAATAATAAATTACTTTCTTTTTAATATATTTTGGGATGTTAGTCTCAGGTGGATGATGTCAGACATGGTGAGGCCGGGGATGAGGATCAGGTTGTCCAAACAGAGTCAGCTTGCAAGGGTGTCATTCTTCTCTGTGCCCAGACCTCCTAAGGAGACATTCAGCATCAAGATCACTTGGGGAAAGCTTCAGTTACCTTTTCTCTGAACTGAAAAATAAAAAACAATACTCATGATTAAAAAACTAAAAATCATGAGGTGCACTTTGAAATCATCCTCCTGAACAGAACTCCAAACTGACTCTAATCACTGCACAAGCCCTGGAAACTCAAAGACAATGGAAGGGAGACAAAGAGCTCCCGAGGGCATTCTGTATTTTCATGATTCCCATGGTGGGTTTGGAGCTGGGTCCAGGAGCCTCAGGCACAGAGAGGATGAAGAAGCTGCTCAAGGAGTCAGCAGCAAAACTCCAAGTGCCTTGGAGCATGGCTGGGCCCCACTGAAGGCAGGGAGTGCCAAAGGCTGCCCAGGTACTGCTGAGAGCAGATCCTTGAGGCCAGGATTGCAGGGAGCCCAAGGCTCTGAGCAGGGAACTGCAATGCTGGGCAAGGCCTGGGCTGGTTGGGGGAAGCAGAAAGGCCAAGCCCTGAGCCCAGCCTGGGACAGCAGGGCCTGTCCCTCACGGCTGGCTCAGGGCTCTTTGTGGGCCAGGGGGATGTGAGGGGCAGCAAGGACAAATGCCATAAACCTGTGGGACGCTCCAGATCCTCAGGGAACCGAGGGGCCAGTGGGACACTGTGGGAAGTTGTGGAACCAAGGGGATCATGGTGGCACTGTTGGGGCCCATGGAACCAAGGGGCCAGTGTGACGCTGTGGGGCCTCATGGAAACAAGAAGCCATTGTGAGCCTGCAGGGCTGCAACACTCCAGATCACTGAAATGCTGGGGGTAACCAAAGGTTCCTTGACTTGAGTTTGGTGCACAGGAGAAACACCAACCAGATATTCTCAACATGGACAGATGCAAAGAATATTCTTGGTAGGAAGGGCCCAGAAGGATCATCAAGTCCAGCTCTTAAGTGAATGGCCCACACAGGGTTGAACCCACAGCCCACTGATACCAGCACCATGCTCTGATCAATGTAGCTAAGAGGTCAAAATGACACAAAATATTATTGGCAAAATATAGACAATCAAGGAACTTTTGCAAAGGGTTTAATACAACATCCACTTCAATATGAAACCCTTATCATAGCATTAAATTCAATAACTTAGCAAATTTAATCTAAAAACCTTTATCCCTTAAGATGTTAAGTTACCCAAAAATGTTCCAGCTAAGTAAGATTAGAAGGAGAAGAAATAGCAAACAACAGAAAGACAGAAGATCCATAGAAAGACACACACATAGGTACCAACTGCTCAGGTTCCAGCATCACTAACAAAGCAACCCCAGGAGAAGCCAGGACCCAGACCATGGTCTGGCCTCGTGCTCCGTCTTTTAACCCCCTGGGCCTTCATGAGCCCGCCTCTGGGTGGGACTGTCAGTTGCTTGTCCAATCAGAGCCAGGGTAGCACCAGCTGCTAGTGTGTGATTGATTAACAGCTGGGCTAAGCAGAGCTGGGTTAACATCACCCCCTGCTGTGTGATTGACAGCTCTGCCAGGTCAGGGCTGGGAGCGGGGCTCTGTCCCACCACAAACCAAGGCCTGACCCGGCCCTGGCCCCACACGGGCATTCCAAGCATCCCAAGGTGTCTCGGGACATCAATCCATCCTCCAGCCTCTGACAGCGACCATGGTGACACTATGGAACCTCATGAAACCATGGGTCAGTTGTGACAATGCGGGTCCAAGGACACCACGGTGAGACTATGGAACCTCATGGAATCAAGGAGACCATTGTACACCTCAGAGGCCCTATAGAAGCAAGGGTCAACGATCAAACTGTGGGGCCCATAGGAACAAGGAGCCAATGTGACACAGCAGAACCGCATGGAGCCATGTGGGCCTCATGAAACCAAGAAACCATTGTGACATTGCAAGACCTCATGGAATCAAGGGGACCATTGTGACAGTATGGGACTCCATGAAATCAGGGGAACATGGAACAGGTCTGCCTGGTTTGGCCTCCTGGGGGCTGTCTGACAGGTCCCACTGAATTAGACATGCCAAGGACCACTTCCCATCTGACCATGAGACACCGGGGCTCTGTGTTTTTATTCCTGTGGAAAAGAACTGTCTTTCTTGTCTAGCCTCCCATGGCTGAAATTAGGATTCCACCTCTAAAATTCCCTATATCCAAGGGTTGCTCCCAGATAAAATTTGCTAATACAGTCAAGTCTGGCTAGACTTGGCCCCTGGTCACTACCTCTCATCTGCCCCTGCACCACTGGGGCTCACTTGTTTCCTTCCTATGGAAACCATTGTGACACTGCGGGGCGTTGTGGAGCCAATGGGCCATGGTGACACTGCAGGCCCTTGTGGAGCCTGTTACACTGTAGGAACTTGTGGAACCAAGGAGATCATTGTGACACTGTGAGTGCCATGGATCCATGGGGCTATTGTGACACTGTGGGGTCTTGAGGAGCCATGGAGACCATTGTGACTTTTTTGAGCCTTGTGACATGCAGGGGCCATTGTGACACTGCAGAGTACCATGGATCCATGGGGCCATTGTGACACTGTGAGGCCTCATGGAACCAAGGACATCACTGTGGCTGTGTTGGGCTGCATGGTCCCAAGGGGCCAGTGTGAAGCAGCGGGGCTTTGTGGAACCAAGAGACCATTGCTGCATTTCAGGGCCTCGTGGAGCCAAAGGGCCGTTGTGATCCTGAGGGACACCATGGATCCATGGAGATCATTGTGACATTGCAAGGCCCCATGGAATCATGGAGACCATTTGTCGTGATCCGTCCTAGTGAATTGATGATGTGATGGTTCGTAGGGGTGATCTCAGGGTGCAAAAAAAACCAACACGGCACAGAGGATTTGCAGTAACAATCAACAAGTGCAATTTTCTTGAAATAACCACAACAGAAATGCATTGGTGAGGGGAACCAGGGGGACAAAGGAGAAAATAAGGAAAAGAGGAAGGAAGAGGAGGGGTGGGTTATAGCTACCAAACGTGGTGCTGCGTTATCCTTTGGGATCCAGCCAATGGAGTCTGCCAGGCCACATCCGGGGAGATCTCGGAGGTTCATCTGGACCCCACGTTATACTATTTTTTGTTGGGGAAAGGGGGAATGAATTTCACAACCAAAGCAAAGGTCTTCAGGGGGAAAGAATAGTATTTGTTCAGGGGTGAACAAAGTCAAGCCAGGCAGCAAGCAAGAACCATTGTTTTCATGGCCCACTGCCTGCACCTGTGCTTGCTCTGGGCAGCTTTCCTCCCTGCCCTCTGCACAGCTCCCCCAAGTTGGGAGGGTTTCAGTCCCAGTCTCTGAAAGAAGGTGAGAGGGAGCCTTCTCACACAGGGGTTTCATGTCTTGGGTCCTTGATGAAGAGGCCTACATCTCTACGTGTCTATCCTGATGGTTGAGAATGGGCTAGAGGGGTCTACTCTTGGAGGAGGGACCACGCTAAAGCTCAAACCAGCCAGGCCAGGAGGCGGAGAGAAATTCCAGGACCATTGTCCAGGGAAAAGGGCAGGGTGCTCCTTCGAGTTCAGTGTTGCGTATAGCAAAAAACACCTCTGGAAACAGTGAGCTAAGAGGCACATGATTTCCTCCCCCCCCCCACCGGTTCAGCAATTTTTAGTTTTTTGATGGTCCCTCTTCATGGCAACTGTGAGGCAAAAATGAAGGATATTTTGGACAGACTCTCACATGGCCTCAGGCCCAGGACCAGCAGCCATGGCCAAAGTGCTGCAGGAGTTGGCTCTGGCAGGGCTGTCTTGCCGCTGCTGCCCATCCCTGTGCAGCCCAGGCTGTCCCTGCCCTGCGCCTCTGTCCCTGCAGGCTGTCAGCATCCCCCGGCTGCCCCACCTGGCTGGGCCCTTCCTTTGCTGACAGCTCTGCCTCCTGCCTCCCTCTGCCTGCCCACACAGAGCCTTGGGCTGCTCCAGGCTACTGCTGGGGACCTGTTGCACCACAGCCCTGCCCTGGCATGGAAATTCCTTTCTCCTGGTGTCCACTCTGCACCTCCCCAGCTGCTCTTGGTGCTATTATGTCTTCTTCAGGCTCATTCCCACTATGAAGAAAAGCTCCAGCCCCTCTGAAACCAGCCTTCCATCCCTCCCAGGCTACTCCTGTTCTCTCCTCAGTCTCCACACCACTGAGCCCAGAGCCTGCAGACTCCCCCTGCTGGTTTTCTGATGAGACCTCCAAAACCCCATCCTGGGAGATTTTTGGAAAAAAAATAAGGTCTGTGAAAATGGAAAAATTGTGGTCAAAGTTATTTTCTCCCAAATCTTGCCATGCCATGACAGAAAAAGGGTCAATATCTTTAAACTGAATGAGGGTGGATTTACATTTGTTAGAAGGAAGAAATATTCTACAATTATGAAAGTGGCATGAAACTGCAGCTGTTTTTCTAGAGAATTGGATGCCCTATCCCAGGAATTGTCCAAGAGCATGAGCTTTGTGCAGCCTGACCCAGTGAAACCCTCCCCACCCCAAGAACAGAATTCCCGTAGTGTGTGTTCTCTGCTGTGCTGGGTGCCCTCACAAGGCTTCTGGCCAGAATGTCTGCTGAGGGCGGCCAGGCTGCTGCAGGGGCAGTGGCCTCACAGCCATCACCATGGCAGCCCTGTCCCCTGGGCCTGGCTCTCCCCTTTCCTCTGCCCCTGCCTTGGCTCTGCTGGCATGAAGAGTTTTGTCATTAATATCTTTTCCCCGAGGTGCTGGGGCCAATGGCTTCCCATTCAGGCTTCTGGAGCAGAAGTGGCTTTTCAAGCCCAGCCAGGAATGAGCCCTGAGGCAGCAGCTCTGCAGTGGTGGCCACCAGGCCAGGCTGCCAAGGGAGGCTTCTGGCCATGGCCTGCAAGCAGCTGCTGCTGCCAAGGTGCCTTTGGTGCCTCAGGCTCTCCCTGGCACAGCTCCCAGCACGGCGCTCTGCCCTTGTGCCCGAGCCCTTCCCTGTGCTGGGGCTGACCTGGGGCTTTTCCTGCAGCGGGACCTGCCCTGCTCATGGCACAGGAAAGGCAGTTCCTGCTGGAGCAGGAGGCTCTGCCTGCAATGGGCTCCAACAACTCCAGCAAGGCCCTGTTGACTTCAAAATTGCTGCCTAGAGCAGAATATTCTAATTGTTAGAGCTCCAGTGCTGTGGAGGAAATAACTCTGATCAAGATCTTTCTGTCTAATCATGATCAGAATCAATCAGAGCTGTATTTCTAGAAATCTCTCAGGTATTCCATCATTAATCCTGTGGGACAAGTTCAATTCCCCCTGTCCAATCTTTTGCACCTTTCTCAATGTCTGGGGCTGGGATTGGATCCAGCCACTCCCAGTCTCCTCTCTGAGAAGAAATTTTAGAAGTCTAGGGGTCCTGGCGTGTTTTATGGGTTCTGTGGTGGCTGCTGGGTGTCATTTCTCCATCCCATGACTCAGCAGGAGTTTCTTCAAGAAAGAAACAAAGCTTTTGCCTGCAGCTCCCACTGTGCCCATGACAGGAACCCCTGTGAGTGTCCGGGACATCCTGGCTCTTTGGCAGCCTGGGGACTCCTGGGATGTCACCGTGGAGCCCCCGTGAGTTCCTGTGACAGATCGGTGCCTTTGCAGCCCAAGGTGCCCTGGGATGTCACCATGGAATGGCTGTGACTGCCTCTGACCACAGGGCTCTTTACCATCCCCAGAAAGCCCTGGGAGGTCTCCATGGAGCCCCTGTCTCTGCGTGGGACATTCCAGCTCTGGAACAACCTGGAGACTCCTGGAATGTCCCCATGTGTTGCTATAGGACATGAAAGAACACAAGCACACATCGCTGTTGTCATGGTGAAAAAAAAAGGGAAGTTAATTTTCTGACTCCAGCATTTATAGTTTCCCAAGAGTGACAGTGGATTGGAGGGTGACAGTGCCACCTCTCCAATGACACTGGACAAACCAAGAGTCCATCAACTTTCTCCTCCTCCATAAAGGAATGCAAAACAATGAGTTATTTACAGCAAGTGTGTGAGAAAGTTCGCTACAAGAATGTCAATATCTTAGAAAATCTTAAAACATCAGGGCGCCTCCCATGGAACCCCTCTGAGTGCCTGTGGCAACTCAGTTCCTTAGCAGGCACCCATCACCAGAACCCATTGCTCTGGACAGTTTCCATGGCAACCCTCCCCAGCCCCCTGTTGCTATGGTCAGTTTCCTGGCAGGGCCAGGAAGAGGGACAGGTGTCTTCCAAGCATTAATGACAGGGAACATGGATCACTAGGGCTCTTCCCAAAGGGGATCCTCCAATGGGGGATGAAGCTAGAGCAGTGCAAGAAGCTTTTTCTGCAGTGCGGGCATTTGCAGGGCTTCCCTTACCAGTGCCTCAGTTGGTGTTTGGTCAAATGAGAGCTCTGGTTGAAGCTCTTTCCACACTTGGGACACTCGTAGGGCCTCACCCTGGTGTGGATGCACCAGTGGGTAACAAGGCTGATGTTTTCTCTAAAGCCCTTCCTGCACTCAGGGCAGTTGAAGGGCCTCTCCTCTGTGTGAATCCACTGGTGCCTGACGAGAATGGAGGTGGTGTGAAACATTTTTGGACACTCAAGGCACTTGTAAGGCCGTTCCCCGGTGTGGATGCGTTGGTTGGTGTGGAGAGTTTAGTTCAGGCATGGCTTGAAGAAAAAGGCCATGAAGGCATGCAATTGAGAGAAATGTAACAGGTAGCTGTGAAGCAGTTCCCAGCCTGACTTCTATAAACAATTAGACTCTCTCAGGCATCACTGTATAAACAATAAGGTTCTCAGGCAGTCTTCCCATAACAAGTGTAACACCCTCTCTGGGAAAAGATGGCACCCTGAGAACAGATGTGGAAGTTTTGGGAACCGTTCATATCACAGTGGGAACACTGGTTTTGTTTTGTGTAAACAATCGACGGTGTAGTAAAACATAAGGTGTGGTTAGAGTTTTCTCTGTTAGCCTATCATAAACCTGGATTTTGGAATATGCATGAAGTTGGTTAACACTATTATTTAAGCTGGCTGATCGATCAATAAATTGAGTTCGATGCATCACAGGATTGGTCGTTCTCCCCTCACTTCAACAGGTTGGTGACGAGCTCAGAGCTGCACCTGAAGACCTTCCCACACTCCAAGCACTTGTAGGGATTCTCCCCATTGTGAAGCTGCTCATGCACCACCAGCTCCAAGACGTGGCTGAAGCTCTGTCCACCTTCCTGGCCCAGGGTGGGTCTTTCCTCCTCATAGCAATCCAGGCTGAGTTTGGTGCCCCTCCTCCTGAGGGACCTCTGGAACTTTTCCTCTCCATTGGATTCCTGCACAGTAGAAACGCTCAAAGTGGCCTCTTCCATGAGGTTCTGCTGTGGGGATTTGTCCTCCCGGGTCTCCATCCTCAGCATCTTGCCTGCGGGTGGAAGGACAAGGACTGGATGAGATTTGCCTCTGTGCCACAGTGAGGGGGAAGGAGATTCCCCCAGTGCATCCCTAGCAGGATGGCGTTGGCAGTGGGGTTGTCCTGCAGCTGGGAGCCATGCAGGGCTGGGAGATGGAGCAGAAGAGAGGGAGAAAGGGGCACTGACATCCTCCTCACCTGGGTGTCTGGGGATATTGTCGCAGTTTGAATAGACAGGTGTCTGCAAAGGAAGGCAAGAACCTCCCTTAAAATGGAAAAATGTAAACAACCTCCTTCCGAACTCTTATAATTTTGAAATTATGGGGCTCTAGTGCAAAAGATATGGGACTAGGAATAGCAGTTCTATAGCAGGAAAATTAAAATATAAATGCAATAGTACAAAGAAAAAACACTGACCGATTCAGAATACGACCTGACACCATGTGGGGCACAGTGGTGGTGGTAGTCCCAATAAACAGTGGCTACAGTTCGCCTGCAGTGACTGGTGTGGCTCTGTTGATGCAGGGATCCTGTGGGAGGGTGGAGTTTTCCTCTGAAGATCTAGTGGTGGTGGTGTTGGGCCTGGTCTTCCTCCGGGAATCCAGTGGAAAAGGCTGACTCTGGTCTTCCAGCCCTCTGATTGTATCCAGGTAGGAATGCTTGGCTCCTCCCTCTGGGCGGAGCTTCTCACAATGGGATGATGGAATTTTATCACTCATGCAGTGGCACTCAATGGCCCCTTAACAGAAGATATCTCCTGGGAGGGACGATGGGTTGTGGAAGAGATAAAGAAAACTGCCCAATTCACAGAAGGTAACTGCCCCATCAGATAGGAATAGAATACATGCCCCATGTCCAACCTAAGACAGCTGGAAAATGCTTTGCAGCATTCTCTGTCTCTGTGTCTGTGTGCATTTTACACTCAAAGTCCCCCAGATTTCCAAGAGATTTTCCCTGGGGTTTTGTCTTGTCCCTCTGTCCCTCTGCACCTCCCTGTGTCACTCTGTCACTGTCACCTCCACACATCTCTGAGCCCACTGGCACCTCCCAGGTTTGCACTGAATCTCTCCCTCCTGCCCTCCAGCACCAGCAATGCCCATGGCAGGGAGCTCAGAGCAGGAGCAGCCAGGCCAGGGCTAATGCCAGGATCAGGAGCACCTGGCAGAGGCAGGAGGAATCCCCCATTCCACGCGGTGCAAGGGGGGCACCCGTGTCCCCTCCCAGGCCCAGGGCTACAGACCAGGGAGGAGATGCCTCAGCTGCCTCAGCTGAATTGCTTCCCTCAGCCCTTGGCCCGCGAAGTCTCTGGCTGGAGCACAACCTCTAGAGAAGAGTTCCCACAAGGAAAACAAAGGAATTCTTTCTTCCCTTTCTCTCATCCCTGCCCCGTGTGCTGATTTTCTTGGCATCTCTTAGCAAAACCAACAAAAAAGCATCTGGAATGAGGTGTTTCCCAGGGTCAGTTCCCAAATAGGGCCAAAGAAAGGTTTTCTGCCAGGGAAAAAGTGACAAATGTGGGATTTGTTCAGACAGTTGAAAACAAGACAGTTTCTAAGCACTGGAAATCCAGAGACTATAAAAACAGAGTTTTCAGTTGTAATGGTCTCTCCCTCCTCCCACTGATTTGTCACATCCCAACTCCAAAGGAGCAGATTATGAAAAGAAGACTCCAACATCGGGTGTTGGAGGCCTAATCCCAGAGACAGGAAGAAAGAGTTACATTGGGAAAAGATCTCCAGTTGTTTTCCTATCATAATGACCACAAATAGCTCTGTAGTCCATGTGCAATATCCAGATGAAGAGGCACGTTCCTGGTTTTTAATGCCAATTTGCAGTACTTTGGCAATTCTTTCTGGATGAGAACAAACCACAGGCCAATAATTGACCCACTTCAGTTCCCAAATCAGAAATCATTCAACTTCTACCAAGATGTCTTTCTCTGCAGATGTCCCAGATTGCAAGGCAAGATGGATTCTATTTGCCATCTGTATGGCAGTTTTCCTTATCTCTTCCACAACCACTCCTCCCTCCTGGGGAGACATCTGCTGATAACAGACTATTGAATGTCACTGCATGGCTGGTAAGAACTACAGCATCCCATTGGGAGATGCTCCGCCCAGAGGGAAGAGCCAAGCATTCTAGCCAGATAGAACCTGGAGATTCTGGAATAGCAGCACAGCTTCTCCCCTGGATTTCCCAGAGGAACAGCAGCTGCCTCTTCTTCCACTAGATCCTCAGAGAAAGACTACACCCTTTTCTACAGTACCCCCTGCTCCAACAGAACCTGACACTCCAAGGAGGACTGCAGCCACATTTCCTGTTGGATTGCTACCAGCACCCTGACCAACAGGGTGTCAGGTTGTGTTCTGACTCTGTCAGTGTTGTTTTAATTTACTGCATTGTTTATTTTTTCCTTTTATTTTCTTCCCTATGAAATAACTGTTATTTCCCGCTCCCATATTTTTATTTTTTGCCTGAGAGCCCCTTAATTTAAAATCATAACAATTCAGAGGGGGAGGGTTCACATTCTCCATTTCATGGGAGGCTCCTGCCTTCCTTAGTAGACTCCTGTCTTTCCAAACCAAGACAGCAGGACAGAAGGCACTTTGATTCCTTTTGTCCCAAGTTTCTCCTGAGTTCATGACTTCACATGAACTGGAATGGTCCCAACAGCACAAAAGCAGCCGCAATGAGCAGAATCAAATCCCCAGGTCACCATTAAATGCACTCGATCCACGCCTTCCACAGCCCAGCAGCAATTCCTGCCTCTGCCCCCAGCTCTGGCTCAGCCTGAGGGGCATCGCTCTGGTGTGTGTGGGGTGGCTCCTGCAGGACACAGCGCTGGGAGCTGCTCTGTGTCCCACAGCTTCGGCATCTCAGGCGCCGCTCCGCAGCTGCGGGGCTGTGCCACCACTGTTGCATGGCTGCAGTTCCTGTGCCACCACGGTTCCGTGGCTGCAGTTCCTGTGCCACCACGGTTCCATGGCTGTAGCTCCTGTGCCACCACTGTTCCATGGCTGTAGTTCCTGTGCCACCACTGTTCCATGGCTGTAGCTCCTGTGCCACTACTGTTCCATGGCTGTAGCTCCTGTGCCACCACTGTTCCATGGCTGGAGTTCCTGTGCCACCACTGTTCCATGGCTGTAGCTCCTGTGCCACCACTGTTCCGCCTTTTCCATGCTCACTCCACTGCTGCTCAAAAGCTGTGCTGTGCTGTTTCAGCACGGTTCCTCAGCTCCTGCACCACTGCTCCACTGCTGCTCCAACACTGCTCATCTACCACTGTTCCACTGCTCCTTCTCTGCTCCTCCCCTGCTCCCCTGTTGTTCCTCAGCTGCTGCTTCTGTTCTAGCCCTGCTGCCACAGCTGTGGTGTCACAGAGACAGGAACTTGGGGCAGCAACCACTGTGGTGTCACAGAGACTGGGACAACAGGACTGCCACAGCTCTGGTGTTGTGGAGAGGGGAATGTTGGGGTGGCTGCTGCTGTAGTGTCATAGAAGGTACAACTGGGGCTGCCACCACTGAGGTGTCACAGTGAGGGGAACGTTGTGGCTGCCACCACAGTGGTCTCATACACATGAGAATGCTGGGGCTGCCTCTGCTGTGGAGTCATAGAGAGGAGAACATTGGGGCTGCCTCTGCTGTGGAATCATAGAGAGGAGAATGTTGGGGCTGCCAAAGCTGCGGTGTCACAGACAGGGGACTCTGGGCCTTCCACTGCTGTGGTGTCACAGAGAGGGGGACTTGGGACTGCCACAACTATGATGTCACAGAGAGGGAAATATTGGGGCTGACACTGCTAGGGTTCCACAGACGGGATTTCTGGAGCTCCCACCACTGTGGTATCATAGAGAGGGGAATGTTTGGGCTGCCATCCTTGTGGGCTCAAAGACAGGGTAATCTTGGGGCTGCTACCCCTGTGGTTTCCTACAGAAGTCAATGTTGGAACTGCCAACTCAGTGGTATCACAGAGAGGGGAATGTGGGGGAGTCACTACTGTGGTGTCACAAGGGGAGCATTTGGGGCTGCCACCCCTGTGGTGTCACTGAGAGGGCAATATAGGGGTTGCCACTGTGGTGCTGTCATAGAGAGGAGAACGCTGCGGTGCCACCTCTGTGGTGTCACAGAGAGGGGAATGCTGGGGTTGCAATTTCTTTGGTGTCATAGACGGGGGACATTGGTATTGCCACTGCTGTCATGTCACAGACAGGGGAACTTTGAGGTTGCCACCACTGGGATGTCACTGACAGGGCAATGCTCGATCTTGAATATCTGTGGTATCATAGAGAGGAGAACATTGGTGTTGCCACCACTGTTGTGTCACAGATATGAGAACACTGCCAAACCTCCCCTGGTGCTGTGCCCACTCCAGTGCTGCTCCTCTGTGACACTGCAGGTACTCCTGGGGACATTGTCACACTGCAGTGCCTCCTGGGGACATTGTCACATTGTGACAATGGGACTATAGGGGCCCTGTGACACTCCAGGGTCTTGTAGAATCCATGGAACCAAGAGGAGACTGAAACTCTGGGACTTCATGGAACTACACATTGTGATACCTCAGGGCCTCATTCTTTCCAGGAATCCTTGTGACACTGCAGAAATAAATGGAACCAAGGGGACATTGTGACACTGTGGAGTTCATAAAACTGAGGGGATGCTCTGAGACTCTGATGCCTAAAGATGCTCAGGAACCATTGTGACACTGAGGCTTGTGGAACCAAAGGCACACTGTGACACTGTGGGGTCTCATGGAATCCAGAGGCCCTTGTGACTCAGTGAGGCCAGTTGGAACCAACAATCCATTGGGATCTCCCAGAACCTTGTGGTGTCCAGGGATCCTTGTGACATTTTGGGGCCTCATGGAACCAAAGGGACACTGGAACACTGTGTGATCTCAGGGAACCAAGGGGACTCAGAGACACTGTGGGGCCTCCTGGCTCTCAGTCACTTCTGAAACTTGTGTCCATCTACAAGAGGGCAAAACTCAGCAGCTTGAGCCTGTTGATCCAGAATATTCCCATCTCCATGGAGGGTGTTCTTGCCAGCTATGGTGCTTTGTGTTCTCTCTGTGCTCTCTGGGGGAATTGCATCCTACAGGAGACCCCAACAACTCCAGTAGCTGACACCACAGAGCCTCCTGTGGGGTGCGGGCAGAGGCATCTTTCACTCCATTATGTTGCTCAGAGCCCATCCAAGCTGGAATGTTTCCAAGGATGGGGCATTCACTGGCTCTCCACCAAGGCTAATGGTGAAAGCAAGGCACTGGGGGAGGCAGCAGGGAGAGCAGACGCTGTGCTGAGTGAACGAGGGAAGAGGATGAATGCAGAAGGCACAGCCCACCAGGAGGCCACCAGGCAGAGCTGTGGAGCCTCCCCAGGTGAGGGTGACCTGCCCAGGGAGTGCCCTGCTGCCCCTGAGGACTGTGCTGCCACCCTTGGCAGAGGTGTTTGCCCAGCAGGATGTCCCCTGGTCACCCGGGGCCGTGCCACTGCCCCAGGCAGGAGGGCACTGTCAGCTGAGTGTGCCGTCCCTGGGTTCAGTGCTGGAGGCGCCCCGAGCAGCCTGGCTGTGTTAAATGAGCACCCTGCAGCCCCTCTGTGCCCTGCCGTGGCTGCCAAGACTCCTGAAAGGACTGGCTGCTGTGCAGCTCTGCCCTCTGCTGCCCCTTGTTCTGCCCTGCTGGCAGAAACTGCCGCAACCGCCCAAGAGCAGCGCGGGTGGTCAATGGAGCGCGCTGCTGCTGATCCAGAGGGTGGAGAGATGTCATGCTGCAGAGTCACATTGAACAGGTACTCTGCCACTCTGCTGTGCCCTGCTGCCACAGCTGGAACCCCAGAAGCAGCACTTGGTAGCAGCAGCGAGGCTCTTTGCCCCTGCAGCCGCTGCAAGGCACCCAGCTGCCACCACTGTGAGATGCCTTGCTCCTGCAGGACAGTGCCTGGCCATGGAGCGGGGTTTGCTGCCCCTCCACCAGGCCTGCCATACCAGCTGAGATCTCAGAAGCAGTGCCCGGCCCCTGTGAGATTCCAGCTCCTCTGTGCCATGCGGCTGCCCCTGTAGCCATCTCTGCCTGCAGTGGAACCACCTCTCTGTGCTTTGCTGTGACTGGAAGCGCCCCTACAGCTGTGCCCAGCCATGGCGAGACAGTGCCGGGCCCCGGCAGGAGAGCACCCTGGCACTGTAAGGTGGGGCCTGGCTGAGGAGCCATTCCTGGCTGCTATGGAGCTGCCCGTGCCTGTTGCCAAGCTGTACCTGGCTGCTGTGAGACTCCCAGCTCCTGTGGAACACCTGGCTACCATCACGCCGTATCTGTTGCTCCATGTCCTGCTGTCAACTGCTGTGAAAAGGCGTCGGCTGAGTGGTTCACATGGGGAAGGTCACCAGGGGGGTCACCAGGTGGGTGCCCCACCTGGGCCAGCATCCAGCAGCCAGCTTAGAACTGGTGCAAACCAGGGGAATCCGACTGTTTAATTGAAAAAAAACATCACAAAGGCCTGAGGTGGGTGTTGATGCAATGTGATTTCTGCCCAGTGCTCTGAATGTCAAAGTGAAGAAATTCAATGAAGTGCAGGCAAATGGCAGGTGCGACTATGACTCTCCTAAGGCAGTTTTTGAGAGTATAGTTACAAACTGGGCATTGTTGCAGAGATTGCACCTCCTCATGGTCCTGCTGGATACCCTGTGTAATGTAACCCAATTGATCTCTGGCCCAGCACAGAGGCAGTGGGGAACGTTGGGCACCACAACTGAAGTGGTTCAGCTGGAGAATAATGGTCGTTCTCGGACGTCCCGGCCAGCTTTCCAGCACGGCTAGCAGTAGGTGGGCACTATCTCTATCTCCGTGGTTCGGGACAGCACCTAAGTCAAACACACTGTGCTATGACAGTAGCAGTACCTTGTGGTAGGACATGGCATGGCTTATGGCTACAGTCAGCAGAAACAAGAAGAGAGCTCTCTCCAGCTGTGGAGAATGCAGGTTTATTGAATCTCAGGGGAAACCTACAACCGAAGAGGAAGAGGGGGAAGTTGCAACAGCTTATAAGGAGGGAAGGACACAGGGGAGGAGTCAGTCCTTGGATGAATAGGATTGCAGAGGGGAGTGGGATACCAAAGATTGACTTAGGGAGAACACCAATGGGAATAACTTGAGGGTGGAGCTTCAGCCCCTGAGCCAATCACTTGACGCTCTAGTTAGATGTTTCTAGAGAGTTCCAGAGAGAAGGGTGGGAGCACCAAGTGACGGACAGGGCACCGGGGAGGGATTTGAGACAGGGCACATTTATCTCCAAGGCAACAGGGGAGGAGCTGGGATAACTGGCAGCACAAGGGAGGGAAGGGAGAACCAGGGCAGAACCATTACAAGATAGGGGGAAACAGAACAGTCCAACTTATACAGACCCAACACAACAGTGAGGGATTGCAGGACTGTTTTGATTCCTAAGTCAACCAAACCAGATCGCCTCAAGGAAATTAACAACTGGAGACCTATCCCAATCATTTCCATCTTGCTAAGACTGTTCTCCAGGATTTTAACAGCCAAACTGACCAAGGCTTGACCCTCAATCCAAGGCAAACAGGCTTCATAAGAGCAGTGGGATGCTCTGAAAACCTGAAACTCCTGCAAATCATTATTCGGTCACAAAAGGAGAACACAAACCCCTGGGTGTTGTATTTGTGGACATCACCAAGGCTTTTGACACCATAAGCCAGTAGCACATTCTACATGCCCTAGTGCAAAGTGAAGCAGATCGCCACATCGTCAATTTGGTGAGCAATATTGTGAAAAATGTTTTTGTGATTTGTGTCAATCTGCAATGGAATCAGCAAATGCTTGTATCTGCTGTGTGGAAAATGGATGCATTCCTTGGGATAGATACAAGGAAGGGTTTTGAAACTTTCTATAGCCAAATAAAGCTTTGAAATAGGGGAAGTATGGTAAAGTAAAGAGATGAGGTAGAAAGATGGCTGATGCTTAGAATAAAATAGAGGAACTTGTAAAGCTAAAGGGACTGCAATGTGACTAAATGCTTATATATAATAAAAAGCTTAACAAAATATTGTAGCAGACAGCGGTGAAGGGGCCTCCCTCCAGACGAGCCCAAGAAGGACAGGAAGCCAACAACCACCTGGAAAGATGATGAAATTGCTGATTCCAGCTTACTGATATTTACTCATTTGTATTAACCAAGCACATTGGAAAATGCTTTATAAGCTTAAAAACAGTATATATACTTTACTGAATTTGTAAGTAGTGTGTGCCGTGAGTGGAGCGGTGACTCCTCGGCCACCCAGCGCTGCTTGCTCACCTTCTTTCAAATCAAAGATATAGAAATAAAATTCGCATTGACTATTGAAATTTTATGTATTAGTATGATCTTTGTGACATGCCAGCATTCCCAGTATGGTCCCAGAATAATCCCAGTTACTTTCAAGCACTCCCAGGATGGTCCCAGTTACCTGCAGCTAGATCAACCCAGTCAGTCCCAGGATTATGCCAGTTGCTCCCAGTGTGCTCCCAGTTGCTCCCAGTCACCCCCAGTCCAGGGATGATGTGCATGGTGTGTTCCCAGTCACTCTCAGAAACTCCCAGTGTTAATCCAGTCAGTCCCAGTACAATGCAGTGATGAGCCCACTGTGGTCCCAGTTGCTGCCAGTATGAACCACTTGTGCCCCACATGGTTCCAGTTTCTCCCTTTCAGCCTGACTTTTGTTCCAGTCTCTCCCAATATATCCCAGTTCCTTCTAGCATATTCCCAGTCACTCCTGGCATAATCTGAGTTCATCCCAGTGGAAGGCCAGTTGCTTCTAATGACCCCCAGTGTGCACCCAGCATGATCCCAGTTCCTCCCACTCGCTCCTGGCATGATCCCACTTGCTCCCAGTATATCCCATTTGCCTCAACAGGGCCACAATTGCACCAGCAGGCTCCTACTCAGTCCCGGTATGATCCCATATGATCCCATTCACCTCATTGTGATCACAGTCTCCACCAGCAGGGGTCCAGCTGCTCCCAGTAGGATCCCAGTATGATGTCAGTACAAACCCAGTACAATTCCAGTCACTGCCCGTATGATCACAGTATGATCCCAGTACAGCTCACTCCCTCCCAGTGATGAAACTCCTGGGATCCCCCAGCCCTCTCTGCATTTGCCCCTCCCAGATCTCCTGAGTGGAGCCCCAAGGGCTGGCAGCGCCCAGGCAGGGTCCCCAGCAAGACCCAGTATGGATGTTCAGCGCCCAGTTTTCCCAGTTTGCCCCTCCTTTGGCCCAGGCTGGGTTCCCCCCACCCGCAGTGGCTGGGAGCAGCCGAGAGCCCCACGCTGCCCATCCCGACCTGTCCCGGCTCTATCCCCGCTCCTGCCGCAGGCTGCGAGGGCTGTGGGAACGGGGCACCAATAATACAGCGATGTGAGTGGGTTGCTGCTGGTGAGAGAGAGAGACGAGAATCTTGTTTCTTGATCAGAAGGCTGAATTTATTGATATATGATATCTAATACATTATAACTATACTAAAAAGAAATAAAACAGAACGTTGCAGTGCTGCTGCTAGCTAGCTAAGAATAGAAAGAAAGAATCTCTAACAAAGTTCTGTCCAAGGACTCTGTCCCAAGCTTGCACTTTGTGATTTGGCCCCTAATTATAAACATAGGAACATGAGCCAATCAAGGTGCCCCTGTTGCATTTCACAGCAGCTGATAATAATTGTTTATGTTCTCTTCTGAGGCCTCTGCCTTCCAGAAGACACAGAAATCTGAAAGAAAGTATTTCTGTGAAGAAATGTCTGCGATACACCGAGGGTATGGCTGCTGCTGGGGGAGGAGGAGGGAGGGAATGGGAGGAAGAGGAAGATGAGGGACAAAGGAGGATCAGAGAAAGCAGAAGGAACCACAAGGTCTTGCACTCCGTGAATTCACATCCCCACCCATGGGATCTTCACCCCCGCCATCACGCAGGTGACCGGTGAGGGGGGGAGCTTGGCCCAGATATCCTGGGGGTTTCCCTGGGTGGGTTTTTTTTGAGGGGATGTTTGGAAAATGTAGAACTCCAAGGCTGTGCGGAAAAGGCCCCATGGAGGGACATTGGAGGGTCCCAGTGGCAACTGCTGGCAGAGGCAGCCTGGAGGAGCAGAGCCCTGTGTCCCCCAGGAGCCCAAAGTCGGGAGCCCAGAGAGGGGGGAGTACTGCCATTGGCAGGAGCCTCAAGACCCTGGAGAGGGGAAGGAGGGACTCCTGGGATCCCCTGCGCTCCAAAGCAGAGAATTAGGAAAGTAGGGACCCTAGGATCCCAAAATCCCCCAGCATCCCTAAATGAGGAGATGGATAAAGGGGAAACGTTTTGCTGATTGGGACTTCCAGCAGCGGAGGGCAGGGACCAAGTAGACAGGGGACCCTTAATCCAAGTGTGACCCACACCAGCTAGGACAGGGGGCAACCCTGAAACACCAAAGGGGAGAGACCAGAGACAGGCAACTCCTGGGAAGCATTTTCAGGGCTGAACCTTGATGTTTGGGAGGTTTTTATGGAGCACAGATAGCCGGTTACTTCTAGAGATGGACTTGGGCAGAGGGACATTCAATCTCAATCTGTGCTAAACCCTTGTTTCTCCAGAACCAGGATTTTCCATTCCCAATCTTGGTGGCATGGAGGAGAAGGCTGTGAGGAAGATGGAGATGCCTGTCTTAGGTTGCAAGATGTAGCTGGGGGTTTGTCAATTCCCATCTATTAGAAGTGGGGCAGGTATTATCTGTTAATTGAGCAGTTTTCTTTATCTCTTCTACAACCAATGCCCCCTCTGGGAAATATCTTCTCTTAATGGGCCATTGAGTGTCACTATATGACTGATAAAAATTCCATCATCCCATTGTGAGATGCTCTGCCCAGGGGGAGGAGCAAAGCATTCCTACCTGGATATAAGCTCAGCCTTGGAACTCTACAGCCAGCTTTTCCCACTGGATTCTCACAGAAGCAGCTTTCTTATCCACAGAATTCCCAGAGGAAGAAGCAGCTTTCTTCACCACAGAATTCCCAGAGGAAGACCAGACCCAACAACACCACCACTGACCTTCAGAGGAAAGCTCCACCCTTCTACAGGATCCCAACTGAACCACATCTGTAACTGCAGGAGCTCTGCAGCCACCATATAATGGGACTGCTACCAGCACCCTGACACACATGGTGTAAGGTTATACTCTGATTCAGTTAGTGGGGTTTTTTTGTACAGCTGCATTTGTATTTTTAAATTTTTTCTAGTCAATAACTGTTTTAACTAGTCCCATATTTTTGCCTGAGACCCCCTTAATTTTAAACATATAACAATTCAGAGGGAGCGGATTAATATTTTCCATTTCAAGGGAGGTTCCTGCCTTCCATAGCAGACACCTGTCTTTTCAAACTGAGACTATGCCCCTGGACACCCGGGCGGGTGAGGAGGAAGTCAGTGCCCTGTTCCCCCCCTCTCCTGCTCCATCTCCCAGCCCAACACGGCCCCGAGCTGCACATCAACGCCACTGGCAATGCCTTCCTGCCAGGGATGCACTGGGGGGGATCTCCTTCCCCTTCCCTGTAGCACAGAGGCAAATCCCATCCTGACCTTGCCTTTCCACTCGCAGGCAAGAAGCTGAGGATGGAGACCAGGGAGGACAAATTCCCACAGCAGAACCTTGTGGAAGAGGCCACTTTAAGAGGCTCTACTGCGCAAGACTTCAATGGAGAGGAAAAGCCCTGGAGATCCTACAGGAGGAGGGACTCCAAACCCAGCCCAGGGTGCTCTGAGGAGGAAAGACCCACCCTGGGCCAGGAAGGTGGACAGAGCTTCAGCCAGGGCTCAGAGCTGGTGGTGCATGAGCAGCTTCACGATGGGGAGAAGCCCTACAAGTGCTTGGAGTGTGGGAAGAGCTTCAGCCAGAGCAGCACCCTGATCTGCCACCAGATGATCCATGCTGGGCAATGGCCCTACAAGTGCTTGGAGTGTGTGAAGGGCTTCAGCTGCAGCTCCGCACTTGTCACCCACCAACGCATCCACACTGAGGAGAAACCTTACGAGTGTTCTGAGTGTCAGAAAAGGTTTCACACCAGCTTCCATCTCCTTCTGCATGAGCGAATTCACACAGAGGGGAAGCTCTTCCGCTATCCTGACTGCAGGAAGGGCTTCATCCACAACTCCCAGCTCATCACCCACTGGCGCATCCACACTGGGAAGACGCCCTATGAGTCTCCCAAGTGTAGATAAAGCTTCACCCAGAGGTCTCACTTGATCAAACACCAACAGAGGCACCAGTATGGGAAGCCCTGCAAACGCCCCAACTTCAGGAAAAGCTTCTTGTACTGCTCCAGCTTCATCTCCCATTGGACAACCCCCATTGGGATGAACCCTGGTGATCCATGTTCCCTGTCATCAATGCTGAGAAGACACCTGTCCCTTTTCCTGTCCCTGCAAATGACATGATGTGGGTCCAAGAACATGAGGGTCTGGCCATGGTTGTGTCATTATATTCTCTCCTACATCAGGTCATTGCTAGGGGTAGGAAAGGGACTGTCTCTCTTCCTCCCCTGAGGAGAAGGGTGTCCTTTCCAGGCAGGAGTGAATATGTGGCTGAGAAGAGACAGTGGTGTTGTAGTTTTCCCTGCAAATAGATTTTCTTATCCCTTCTGTTATCAGTGTTGTTGCTGTTCCTATTTGTTCCTTATCTGTTTGCTGTTCCCAGTAAATTGTTCTTATCCCACACTGGGATCTTTGTCTTCTGTGCTTTCCATGGGAGGTAGGAGGGCAGCGAATGGCAGTGCGGTTTTAGCCGGAGCAGGAAATTGGGAAATCCCATGCCTATACTCTGGCCCATGGAGACCGGAGCATCCCAGCTGGTCCCAGTCCGGGTTGCCATGGCAAAGGCCTTGGGAGCCAGTCCCTGGCTGAGGCTGTGGTGAGAGGGAGTAGAAATTCTCCAGACTCGAAATTCATTTTTATTTAGGTGCATGTTTGAAATGTACATCTTTGAAATGTACATCTTTGAGTTAAGTCTCTAGTTTGAAAACATAGCTATTTAGTCTGACTGCCTGTTCTCATAAGAAGCCTAGGTTCAGAAAAACTGCTTCAGTGAAGGACAGAGATAAGGGGGGGGAGACAGAAAGATTGCTGTGAGAGCAGGTCAACCTGACCCGGGAATTCTTTCTGATAAAGAAGAACTAGCGGCAAATGTGGAAATGGCGAAATTTGTGAAAATGAATATGTATGAACCTATTGTAAAATTGTATGAATATGTATTTGAGAGGGGGATAAAAAGGGACCTGAAATTCCCAGAAGTATGCATGTCTTTTAAGGAGAGTAATCACCACATGCATCCAGCGCTGTAATAAACATACCGGCTTTACAAATTTCACAAAATTGTGGAGTTTGGTTTATCTCCACAAAACAGGCACTGGCGAGCCAGGTAGGAGGAATCATCTCTGTCCCCACAGGGGCAGACAGGCATAGACGGACCTCCAAAGCTCACCCTGGGATTTTCCCAGAGGAGCTCTCCTTGTCTTGTTTTGCCTCCTGCGGAGACAGAAAAGGACCTGCTGGTGTGCGGAGGATACTGTATGTATTGAGGGGCCCTCGAGGGAAAAGAGAGATAGGATGGCTGATTAAGTCACTAAGAGATGTCTGAGTGCTCAGCCTCATTCCTGTGCCTGAGGCAGACCAGTCGATAGAGCAACTGGGAGACGGGGGTTCACTATCCAATAGAGTGGCTGCTAGTGACCCCGGGGCTGGGCGCCAGAAGCAAGAGCCCCCTTGGGGTTTGCCACCCCACCTCACCGGGTAAGTGAAAACACGATCAGAGTAGTGGTATTTCACCGATGGCCGGAACACTGGTAGGCGGGTCGCACTGCTGAGCACATGCTCGGCCTCCCACTTATTCTACACCTCTCATGTCTCTTCACAGCGCCAGACTAGAGTCAAGCTCAACAGGGTCTTCTTTCCCCACTGATTCCACCAAGACCGTTCCCTTTGCTGTGGTTTCACTGGATAGTAGGTAGAGACAGTGGGAATCGCGTTCATCCATTCATGCATGTCACTAATTAGATGACAAGGCATTTGGCTATTTTTCAAACACATATAAATAATATATGTTCCTTTTCCGGGTTAAATAAAGATGGCTCGTCCAGCTTGGACAAATCCGGTAAATTGGTTCAAATACAGTAAACTGGTCTGACTCAGGTGCTAATTGATGCGTTATGAATTAAAGTCTTTGTCCCTACTCACTATGAGCCACCTTACTGTCTTGTGGCTTCCTTACGAACCTAGCTACTCTCTAGTTTATTAAAATATAAAAGTGATCCAAAATAAAAAATTGCATACAAAAATCAACATATAAAAACAGCAATAAAAATCTACAAAACATTACAAAGTACAAAAAATGCAAAAATTCACTACCCTGAATCATTTAATCTTCTGGCCCTGCTGGCGAACATATGTACAATGTCCACAGACGATAGGAGCGCTTCTGTGGATAAAGTCTTTGCAACCATCGCTTGCCTCGATTTGGAGAGGCCAAGTGTACTCAAATGTTCAACGTTCCCCTCGTACCATTTCCCCCGCGCTCCAAGGGGAAAGCCCATAAAAACAACGTCCTTTGCATTGGTGAGGCTTCGCACCTCAGTTTCCAAATGTTTTTACATGTTTACTTTCTCTGCAGTGGCTTCTTCCAGACATGTTTTGGAGGCTTCGTATCGTACTGTCGCTTCCACGACAAATGCACATCCGTCCTTAACAAATATCAGATCTGGTTTGTACAGCTTCTTGATGGTTTCCCTTATGTGTGGTTCTTTGAACACTACCCAGTCCCTCTTCTTCGCCTCCTCAATAAGCCTTTCACAGATGTGATTGTGCTTCTTGATTCGAGAGTCCTGAGTGACTGGGCAGTAGCGAATGATGTGGGTGCGGGTTTCGTTGTCCGCATCATGGTGCCTACAGGCCTTGATGTAATTTTCCTCTCTACCCCGGGAGAGAAATTCTCTCGTGGGGTAGAAGTTGGCCCTAAGTTGTAGCGCAGTGAGGAGTTTCCTGTGAGGTATGCGTCTATAGTATTGGAGCCAATCACTACTAATTTTATCACCTTTAAAGCTTTTAATTTCATGGCCTTGGGACACTAATTTGGTCTATTTCTGGAATTCTTTTCTCCGCCAATCACAAGGCTTAGGAAATTTAGTTTTCAGGGTCGTTGCTTCCCACTCTGAGGTTGTGTCTGCACTGTTGGATGGTTCATTCACCAGTAGTGCTTCCCAAATTGAGGGTATCTTCTGGCTTTCCCCTCCAGCTTGAATCCACAATTTCTTATACAGTTGTTCTATTTGATCTTTCTCTAGGAACTCCTTCATTGTTTCATCTGAGGACTCTGCAATCCGGTGCAGTCGCCGGGTGTGCACACTGGGGATCAGTCCCGCCAACTTGGTGACGCCCAAACCGCCATCCTTCGTGCTCAAGTACAAGATGGCATTGCACGTACACGGAGGTAGTTGGAACCAGTTCTTGACCACTGTTCAGATCTTCTGGTCAAGGGCTTCAAGGGCCCCTGTTTCATTTCTGAATGGTCAGACAGGTAGGTCAGTCGAGGGATGGTGTATATTTTGAGGATATCAAGTTTTTGCAAGGTTTAAATAGAGCTTTATCAATTCATTTGAGCCAGAATTCTAGTTTTGTGGAGAGGTTGGTTTTTGATATCCCAGTCCAGGGGTCAAACTGTAGGCCAAGGTATTTCGCATATTCCCCGGGGTTGATCATGTTCAGGGGTGTGCCGTTGATGGTCCATGCAGCGCAGTTATTGAAGGTGTAAGAGTCTTTTGTGGGCTTGATGTAGAAGCCGTGGCACTTTTCCCTTGTGTTCTGAGACTGGTGAGATTGCAGAAGGTCTCTAATATCTTGATGTTTGTTTTCCTGTTTTCCCAGGATTTGCTCAACAAGACCACATCATCGGCGAATGCCATTGCAGTTATACTACTCTGTCTCGGTGGAATCCTTTACCACTCTCTTCCAGCTTGCACAACAGGGGGTCCATTGCCAGGTTAAATAAAAGGGGTGACAGTGAGTCACCCTGCTTTACTCCAACCTGGATCTGGATTTTGTCTGTGCGTGTATTCATTTTTGTGGTGACATACGTACTGAAGTCTTTGTACATATTGTTCATCAGGCCGATGATGTGGGGATCCACTCCCCTCTGCTGCAAAGCATGTATGATGTGATGGTGGCCCACAGTGTCAAAAGTCTTGGCGATGTCCACAAATACAACACCCAGTGGTCTGTGCTCACTTTTGGCAGTCCGAACCATAGTTTGCAGGAGTTGCACGTTTTCAGAGCATCCTGCTGCTCTAATAAAGCCTCTTTGCCTTGCGTTGAGGGGGCATGCTTTGCTCAGCCTTGCTGTTACAATCCTGGAGAACAATCTCAACAAGATGGAATTGATTGTGATAGGCCTCCAGTTATTAATGTCTTTCAAACGTTCCGGTTTTGTAGATTTAGGAATCAAAGTAGTTCTGCACCCCCTCACCATGTCCGGGATCTCCCCAGATGTCAACCATAAGTTGAAGAGCTGAGCCGTCTGGGAATACCTGGGATCCATCTTTTTGATGTCCCCAAGAGTAATCCCATCTGGACCTGAAGCCAAGCCCTTTCTTGTTTCCTGCACATTTCTTTCAATTTCTTTGGCCGTGATTAAGTCTCTGAAGGTGCTGTTGTCTGCCTTCCCATTAAATTCAAATTCCACGATGCCAGGAAAATTACCAGGTGTTTCCCATCTGGCTTTAACTACTGAGTAAATTTCACTGGGTGATATATCCCAGGACAAACACTCTACGTCATCCAAAACAATTTTTGCTAGTTTCCCCCTGTCAAGATGGAATAAACGCTGAAAGTGAAGGTAATTACCGTTTTTGATCACTCTGTTTTTCATCCAGTTCTGAAAGAGCTTTCTTGGTTGCTTCTCCTGGGTCTCCTTCCCATTTTTTCCACGTGTAACATTTCTTATTTGGCTTATTGATTCTAGGCATTGAAAGCAGTCCTGCACTGCCTGATTAATTATTCTGAGCATCTCCTGGCCGTCCATCAATTGCTTGAATGCTCTGGGGAAGTGGTTAATGGCTCCAGCTGAGAAATGTTCCATGATTGTCTTTTGGTAATGAGCCTGCAGCTGCCCCACCCTCTGCTGGTTTCTGGCGACAGTTATCCTTATCAGGGTGTCGTCTTAACTTATCCATTGTTTTCCCTCTGGCAGCTGGCCTCGCTGGCAGATGGTTCTCCCCAGGTCCATTGTCCACGGTTCTTGCCTGGGATTGCTGACTCAACCCAGGTTCCATTCCCATGCCCTCAGCTGCTCTCCTGGTGCGATGACTCATCACAGGTCCTCTGTCAGCTCCATCTGTTGGTTTCCTAGGCAGCAATCTTCTTTTGTCACTAATTTGCTTAGCTGTTTTGGTTGTTATGTGTTCAGCGATAAGTTTATTAATGTTTTAGTTTCCCTCGAACTGTGCCTCCAGTCTTATCAGCAGTTCTTCCTCCTCTTTTGTCCAGCATCTTTTGTGGGCTCCTCGATTTGATGTTTCTTTCAGTTGGGAAGCAATGATCCTTTCTTGGTTTCTTATCAATGGGTGTGCCAATCTTCTGTGTTGTCCCAGGCCAATTTTGGTTGTGAAGTCTCGGCCGCATACCTCACAGATCCACTCTCCAGCTGGAACCCTTTCAGTTTCTGGACCCCTGCATTTTGCAAAATGACAAATAACACTATGATAGTTAATATTTTCCTTTCCACACTTGGCACACCGAAAGCAAACCCTCCTTTTCCTGTGTGACTCCTTTAGATGTTCAATCAGGCTTAACACAGAGTTTACCCAGGTACCACAGCAGGGACAAGGGGGGTTTTTGTCAGGAACAGTCACCTTCACGATGTTATCCGGTGACTGCCCTCCATGTTCCCCAGGCACTGGAGGCAATGCCTCTGGTGTGCTTTCACTCACCTTTTTGCTGCTTCCCTCACCAAGCACAAATGGTTCACTGTCTTGTAGGAGGCTAGGATCTAAGTCTGAGTGCCCACCAATACCCTGGACAGGCCTACTGGCAGCCCCCAAACCGCCCTCCCTCCAAAGGACAAAATCCAGGTTTTGAGCCATCGAATTAGGACCACATTTATTTAGGTGAGAACGGAGTGGGTGGTCACTCCACTTGGGAGCTCTTTGCCCCTGTCTGCAACCGGGGGCCAGGTTTCAGGCAATAAGCCACACGGCCTTTACCGAGGAATTTGTTTCACCGAATTTGGTAGGAGTTCATTGGTGTCTTGGCTTGGAAAGACAGGAGTCTGCTAAGGAAGGCAGGAGGATCCCCTGAAATGGAGAATGTAAACCCTCCCCACCCCTCTGAATAGCTATAAATTTCAAATTAAGGGGCTCTCAGGCAAAAATATGGGAGTAAGAAATAACAGTTCTTTAAGGGGGAAAAGAAAAAAAAATTTAAAAGATGAAATAAAACAATACAGTACACCAGAACAACACTGACAGAGTCAGAACCCAACCTGACACCCTGTGGGTCAGGGTGTGGGTGACAGTCCACTTGGAAATGTGGCTGCAGACATCCTGAAGTATCAGGTGTGGTTCTGTTGGAGCGAGGGGGATCTGTAGAGAAGGATGTATTCTTCTTCTGAAGATCCAGTAGGAGTAGAGACAGCCGCTGTTCCTCTGGGGAATCCTGTGGAGAAAGCCGTGCTAGTGTTCCAGAATCTCACATTATATCTGGGTAGCAATGCTTGGCTCCTCCCTCTGGGCGGAGCATCTCACAATGGGATGGTATAGTTGTTATCAGTCATGCAGTGACATTCAATAGTTTGTTATTAGCAAATGTCCCTTCCAGAGGGAGGTGTGAATGTGGTCACTCAAAGAGAGAGATAAGGCAAACTGCCCACTTGACAAAGGTAATCTGCCATACAGATGGTAATGGAAAACATCTTGCATTGCAATCTTCAACATTATCCACCCCATTTTCTATTTCCATCTGCACCACAAAAAAAAAAAAAAAAAGACAAACAAAAAAAAAAAACCTTACACACTGTTCTCACTTAAGACTAGGTCTCCTTGTTGTACACAACGGCTTTCTCCATCTTTCTGCACTACCCACCAAGTGTAAACAGTCATTGAGCAAAAACAATTCCACGGATGGGTTTGTCTTTGCCTGAGGTGGGATCAATCCAAACAGTCCTTCCTAAAATACCTTTCACATTTACAACAGGGACTTTATATCCACCCACTGTGTGCAGGGGTTCAGACTGGGCAGGACCAGCTCGATTTATGGACCCTCTGCTCTTGACCATCTAGGTGGCTTTTGCTAGGTTTGTTAGCGTTCAGAAACACATAATCACGGAACGATTATATGCGGTGCTTTTTATTAAGAGCTCTGGGTGCCAGGGGTATATTCAACCAAATCTGACTCCGACCATACATCTGAAATGATCATGTTTTATACTCTATCGTTACATAACTTTCATGTTAATTATTAAACTTATATTGTTCTATTGTATACATAAATTTAGCCCCTCTCTGAATTTCCAACATAGTTTCTCACTATTCCTCTATGGTTATATAATAATTATATTTAATTACTAAACAATCATCACATCTAACAATTATATAATTTATCATACTGCTTACGCAGGTGCAGTTGATCTGGGAAAGCACAAAGCCTAACATTTTAGATTCTATCTTTAACTTTTTCCAGGGTTCCACTATCAGGTTCATTTCCCAGTTTCTAAAAGTCCCACTCCCACCGCCGAGTGCCTTCAGGGTTGTTTTAAGTAGTCCATTGCACCATTCAACTTTCCCGGCAGCTGGTGCATGGTAGGGGATATGATATATCCATTCAATACCATGTTCCCTGGCCCAGGCGTTGATAAGGCCATTCTTGAAATGGGTCTCATTTTCTGACTCAGTTCTCTCAGGGGTGACATGTCTCCACAGGATTTGCTATTCCAGGCCCAGGATGGTGTACCGGGCAGTGGTGTGAGGCCCAGGGTAGGTCTCCAACCATACTGTGGTGGCTTCCACCATGGTCAGCACGTAGCGCTTGTCCTGGCGTGTCTGGGGCAGTGTGATGGAGTCATCCTGCCAGGCCTCCCCATACTTGTACTTGGACCACCGCCCACCTTACCAGAGCAGCTTCACTCACTTGGCCTGCTTGATGGCAGCACATGTCTCAGTCATGGATAACCTGTGATATACTGTCCATGGTTAGATCCACCCCCCGTGCCCACTTATAGGTGGCATCTCTACCCTGATGACCTGAGGCATCATGGGCCCATTGAGCTAGGAACAACTGCCCCTTATGTTTCCAATATAAGTCTGTCTTTGACACCTCTGTCTTTGCTGCCTGATCTACCTGCTCGTTGTTTCGGTGTTCCTCATTAGCCCGACTCTTGGGGACATGAGCATCCACATGGTGGACTTTCACAGGTAGCATCTCTAACCGAGCGGCAATGTCTTTCCACTCATCAGCAGCCCAGATCGGTTTCCCCCTACGCTGTCAGTTGGCCTTTTTCCACCTTTCCAGACAGCCCCAAAGAGCATTGGCTACTATCCATGAATCAGTATAAAGATAGAGCTTTGGCCATTTCTCTCTCTCAGCAATGTCCAGGGCCAGCTGAAAAGCTTTGAGTTCTGCAGGTTGACTTGATCCACCTTCTCCTTCGGTAGCTTGTGCAACCTGTCGGGTGGGGCTCCATACAGCTACTTTCCACTTCTAGTTCATCCCTATGATGAGACAGGAATCATCAGTGAAAAGAGCATAGTGTGTTTCCTCTGGGGGCAGTTGGTTATATGGAGGAGCTTCTTCAGCACGTGTCACTGATTCTTGATCCTCTTCATCAGTCAGACCAAAGTTCTCACCTTCGGGCCAGTTTGTAATTATCTCCAGAATCCCAGGGCGATTCAGGTTTCCAGCACGGGTGTGCCATGTGATAAGAGCAATCCATTTACTCCAGGTAGCGTCAGTGGCGTGGTGGGTGGAAGGAACCTTGCCTTTGAACATCCACCCCAGCACTGGTAGTCGAGGTGCCAGGAGTTGTTGTGCTTCCATGCCGATCACCTTTGAGGCAGCCTGGACTCCTTCACAGGCAGCCAACATTTCCTTCTCTTTGGGAGTGTAGTTGGCTTCGCACCCTCTGTAGCTTCGACTCCAGAATCCCAGTGGTCGGCCTTGAGTCTCCTTGGGCACCTTCTGCCAAAGACTCCAAGACAAGTCATGGTTCCTGGCTGCAGAGTAGAGCACATTCTTCCCCTCTGGTCCCGTCCTGACTGGGCCAAGGGCAACCACATGAGCGATCTCCTGCTTCATCTGGGCAAAGGCTTGTTGCTGTTCAGGACCCCAGTGCAACTCCTTCTTCTTGCAGGTAAAGAGGGCTCACAACCTGGACTGTATTTGGGAATATGCATTCTCCAAAACCTATGGCACCCAGGAAAGCTTGTCTTTCCTTCTTGCTAGTTGGCGGAGACATTGTGGTGATTTTGTTGATGACCTCAGTGGGAATCTGATGCCGTCTGTCTTGTCACTTCACTCCCAGGAACTGGGTCTCTCAGCCAGGTCGCTTGACTTTGCTCTTCTTGATAGCAAAGCTGGCTTCTAGCAGAATCCTGATGATCCTTTCTCAAATACTTCCATTGCCGTGTTCCCCCACACAATGATGTCATCCATGTACTGCAGGTGTTCTGGAACCTCACCCTTTTCCAGTGCAGGCTGGATCAGTCCATGGCCGATGGTGGGGCTGTGCTTCCACCCCTGGGGCAGTCAGTTCCAGGTATACTGCACTCCCCTCCAGTTGAAAGCAAACTGAGGCCTGCATTCTGCTGCCAGAGGAATGGAGAAAAATGTGTTAACAATGTCAATGGTGGCATACCACTTTGCTGCCTTGGACTCCAGCTCGTACTGGAGTTCCAGCATGTCCGGCACAGCAGCGCTCAGTGGTGGAGTCACTTCATTCAAGCCACAATAGTCCACAGTCAATCTCCATTCTCTGCCAGACTTGCGCACAGGCCAAGTGGGGCTGTTGAAGGGTGAGTGGGTCTTGCTGACCACCCCTTAGCTCTCCAGCTCACGGATCATCTTGTGGATGGGGATCATGGCATCTTGATTCATCCGATACTGCCGGTGGTGCACTGTCAAGGTGGCAATTGGTGCTCTTTGCTCTTCCACCTTCAGGAGTCCTACTGCAGATGGGCTTTCTGATAGTCCAGGCAAAGTGTTCAACTACTTGATGTTTTCTGCCTCCACAGCAGCTATGCCAAAAGCCCATCTGAATCCCTTTGAGTCTTTGTAATAACCATTCAAGAGGAAATCTATGCCCAGAATACACGGGGCCTCTGGGCCAGTCACCATAGGATGTTTTTTCCACTCTTTCCCAGTCAGGCTCATCTCGGCTTCTAACAGGGTCAATTGCTGTGATCCCCCCGTCAGCCCGGCAATGGAAATAGGTTCTGCCCGCACATGTCCTGATGATATTAGGGTACACTGCACAGCAGTATCAACTAAAGCATCGTTCTTTTGTGGTTCTGATGTGCCAGGCCATCAGATCCACACCGTCCAGAAAATCCGGTTTTCCCGTGCCTCTCCATGGCTGGAGGCAGGGCCCCTCTAACCCTGGGTATACATGGTAGAGGTACCTTCCAGGGGATCTGACAGATCATACTCAGCACCTCGGTCTTGGGAGGTTGAGGCTACCTTCACTTCACTGGAGTTCCCTTGATTTGTGTTTCCCTCCTTGAGCTGACGCACCCGTGCTGCCAGGACAGAAGTGGGTTTTCCATCCCACCTTCCCATGTCTTCCCCATGGTCACGCAGAAAAACCCTCAGGTCAGCCCGTGGGGTGTACCCCCCATCTCTCTAGCTGGGGAACATTGGGCTCTGACTCTGGCACCTGTGAATTGTACTGGTGCCATGTGGGAACTGTTCCTCCTCACCTCTTCCCTCACCACCTCCCTCATCTCCTCTTTGAGGTCCTTAATCACAGCAGAGACATGAGCCTGCATCAGTCCATTGATCATACTTCCATAATTCCTAAGATTGTTGGCCACAGAACCCACTGTGTCTCAGTTGGTGTCGGCATTAATTGTTGCAATAAAGGTGGTGTATTGAGATGGCCCCAGATTTGCCAGGCTCCACAACATTCTCCCTGTGCACCTGATTTTGTCAGGGTCATTATCGTGCTGTCAATCCCTCCCAAAGAGCACCTCCAATACTGCCACTTCTCTCAGCTGTTGGATCCCTTCCTCAAGAGTCTTCCAGCACATTCTATGGTGCTGCTCCTGCATTCTTTCTCTGTGAACAAACCTCTCTCTGACACTTCGTAAAAGCCACACCCAGAGGGAAAGGGACCCTGGCTCCCTTACAAAAATCTGATTGATACCTGAGTCCTGGCAAGGGTCCCAAATTCCTTGCCTCACCACTATCCAGCTGCAGGCCTGTACCCATAAGGTTCCAGACCCGAAGTAGCCAGGTTGTATAAGTCTCACCTCTCTGTCGTACAATGTCTTTGTGCAGATTACGGAGACTTTCGTACGTCAGGGACTCGGGGATGATTGCAACCTCTGGCTCCCCTGTGGGTTGTGAGGGCCCTCCCCTATCTGGGTGCTCTGCTTTCATCTTAGATCTCCTTGTTTCTACAGGGACAACTGCTGCTGGCTGTGTCTGCCTTTGCAATTCAGCTGGAAACCTGGACAGTTGTAACATCTGTGGGTTCCGCTGCTGCACTATTAGACTTTCCCTCTTCAAGGCAGGGAGAGGTTTCCTCACCAGCTGGGGAAGTGTATTCCTTCAGCATCTGGCCCATCTCATGTTTCTCCTTCACCAGACCCCCCCACCCAATCTGGGTAGTTCACATCTGGGGTGGGCTGTGGGGCAGGGTCAGGCAGCAGCATCCCTAGACTCTGGTGGCATGTTAGATTCTGGGGTAGGTGTCAGGGTGGTTATCCAAGTAAGTCACCCCTTCTCTCTAAATGCTAAATAGAGCAGGCTTATCAGCAACACTAGCCACTGTATGATATAATTAATATTCAGAGTGGAACTGAACCCTTCAAAAACTGGTGGGGAGGACCCAAAGAAATGGCTAAAGGGTTGGGAGAAGATTTTGCCCAGTATCATTTCCTTACAGCAGGTGCCATTAATAAAGTAACCCCAAAACCATACAGTTAGTGTGTGATAGCTGTGAATCCATGTGCCTGTTGTCCAGAAGAAGTTAAAATCCATTAATTCCTCACCTTATTCACCCATAAAACAATCCAGATAACAGACACAGAAGCCTTGGTTATAGGACCCATGTTTAGATGAGGGCCTACAAATGGGAGAAATACAGCCATGATCACATGCCACCCAAACCAGGGCAAGCTGGACCACATGGTGTCACTTAATGAGGTTTCTATAGCCACACACAAAAATTAGATTACTCAAGAGCTGTTATTCCCTTTTTTGTTTCTGTGCCCTCGAACCTCACATTGGGCGCCAAAATCTGTCTGGGTTTGGAAAGACAGGTGCCTGCTAAGGAAGGCAGGAGCCTTCCCTGAAATAGAGAATGTAAACCCTCCCCACCCCTCTGAATTACTATAAATTTTATATTAAGGGGGCTCTCAGGCAAAAATATGGGAGCAGGCACATGGATTTGCTCACACAAATTAATGCTCGCACATCAATTTGCTCACCAAATTGATGATGTGGGGATCTGCTTCCCTTTCCTGTAGGGCATGTAGATAGTGCTGCTGGCTTATGGTGTCAAAAGCCTTGGTGATGTCCACAAATACAATACCCAAGGGTTTGTGTTATCCTTCTGTCAACTGAATTATGATTTGCAGGAGTTTCAGGTTTTCAGAGCATCCCACTGCTCTTATAAAGCCTCTTGGCCTTGGGTTGAGGGGGCAAGCCTTGGTCAGGGTGGCTGTTAAAATGCTGGAGAACAGTCTTAGCAAGATTGGATCTGGATGGGTCTCCAGTTGTTAATGTCCTTTAGGCGCTCTGGTTTGGTAACTTAGGAATCAAAACAGTCCTGCAACCCCTCACCATATCTGGGATTTTTCCTGATGTTAACCATAAGCTGAAGATCTCCGTGGTCCAGGAGTTCTCTGGGTCCATCTTCTTGATGTCCCTTAGAGTTATCCCAAACTGGGAGCTGAGTTTTTGCTCATCTCCTGCCCATTTTTCTCAAATTCTTTTGCTGTAATTAATTCTCTGAAAGCACCACTGTCAGCTTTCCCATTAGTTTGGAAGTTCCCAAGGCTATCAAGTGTTCTCATATGGCTTTTAAAACTGAAAAATGTTCGATGGATATGATTTCACAGGACAAACACTGTGTCATTCAGGATAATTTTAGCAAGTTTTCCCCTATCTAGATGGAGCAGGTCCTGGACGAAAAGAAAATTACCTTTCTTAACTGCTCTTCTTTTCATCCATTTTTGAAAAGGTCCTGTTGTTCCTTTTTCCTGGGTCCCCATTTTTTCCTTCTCTCTGGTTGCTATCCTTATCTGGCTGATTGATTCAAAGCATCAGAAGCATTCCTGTGCTGATTGACTGACTGTTGATTGCATCTCCTGGCCATCTAGGAAGTGCTTGAATGCCTGTGGGAAGGTGTTAATTGTCCCAGCTGATACCATTCACTGGGGGTTCTGAGATAATGAGTCTGCAGCTGCCTCTCCCTCTGTCACTTGCTGTTTCCCAGCTGTTGTTATCCTTATCAGGGTGGTGACTCATCTTGGGATGTGTTTTCCTTCCAGCAGCTGCTCTCCCAAGCATCTGACTCCTCCCAAGATCTTTGTCCAAGTCCGTTCTCAGGCCCTCATGTGGTCTCCTGGTTTGATGACTCATCCCTGTTTCTTTATCTACATCCTCAGCTGGTTTCTTGGGCAGCAATCTCCTTTTGTCCTTGCTTTGTTTAGCTGTTTTGCTTGTGATGTGTGTCCTGCAATGAGTTTATTGATGTTCTTGTTCCCCTCAAACTGAGCCTCCAATCTTATCAGTAGTTCTTCCTCCTCTTTAGTCAAGCATCTTTTGTGGGCTCCTTGGTTGGAAGTCTCTTTTGGGTGGGAAAGCAACCCTTTCCTGATTTCTAATCAATAAATGTGCCAATCTTTTGTGTTGTCCCAGAACAATTTTCATCTTGAAGTCCATGCTGCATTCCTCACATATCCACTCCCTGCCTGGAGCCACTTCTGCTGTTCCCCTGCATTTAGGAAAGTGACAAACAATACTATGATAATTACTCTACTCTTTTTCACATTGAGCACACTGAAAGCAAACCCTCCTTTTCCCATGGGTTACCCTCAGATGTTCAATCAAGCCCAACACACAGTTCACCTGCTGGGTACCACAGCAAGGACAAGGTGGATTTTTTATCAGGAACAGTCACAGTAAGGATGTCTTCCAGTGTCTGTTCCCTGCAGTTCTCTGTCTGAGCTGGGGATGTCGCTGGCTGGGTGTTGTTCTCTTGCTCAGCAGATGATGTTTCTGGTTTGCCCTCCATCTCACAATTGCTGTTTCTCTTCCTGTTGTCAAGCACAAACGATTCACAGTTCCTCAGAAGGCAGGTCTTCAGTCCCACACTTGACCGTGGTGCAAGTTGTTCATAGACTTCAGGCAGCCTGCTCAAACCCTCCCAGCTTGTGGGAAAATGAACACATTCAAAGTTATTCACTAAAAACTCTGATCTATAAAACCTCAAACTCACCAGCATAGCCAATCCGTGGTCTGCCAAAATGGAGGGTTCTGATGGTAAACTTTTCGGCATTAGGTCTACCCAGTTTTTAGACAAGAGGTCTACCTGCTTTTTAGAAAATAAAGACTTCAAATTTCCCTTACAAAATTGAGACAAATTGTCCACTTTAAAACCCTGGGACACCAAGGCTACCTAGTCACATTTAGAGGTTTGGTTTTAAAGTGGCTGCCCATTTTATGGATCTGGATAGTAAATTTGCCACAATTTTAGGAGAGGTAGAATAAGAATGATAGTGGATCCCCAAGGACGTAGCAATCTTTTGCCCACTTTCAAACTCTGATGTTGCAGTGTGATGTTGGAATTAAATCCCAATACTCTGGAGCCAGGTTTTGGGCAAAAAGCCACACAGCTCTTACTGTAAATTTGTTTCAGGAGGATGAAATTTCAACAGGAGGATGTTGAACTAGCCATCCCCACTGCCTCTGTGCTGGGACAGAGATTGACTGGGTTACATTACACAGGGTATCCAGCAGGACCACGAGGAAGTGCAATCTCTGCAGCAATGCCCGGTTTTTAACTATACTCTCAAAAACTGCCTTAGGAGAGTCATAGTCGCTCCTGCCACTTGTCTGCATTTCATTGAATTTCTTCATTTTGACATTCAGAGCACTGGGCAGAAATCACATTGCATCAACACCCACCTCAGGCCTTTGTGATGCTTTGTTTCAATTAAACAGTCGGATTCCCCTGGTTTGCACCAGTTCTAAGTTGGCTGCTGGATGCTGGCCCAGGTGGGGCACCGGCCCAGGGAACCCCCCTGGTGACCCTCCCCCTGTGAACTGCTCAGCTGACGCCTTTTCACAGCAGTTGACAGCAGGACATGGAGCGACAGATACGGCTTGATGGTAGCCAGGTGTTCCACAGGAGCTGGGAGTCTCACAGCAGCCAGGTACAGCTTGGCAACAGGCACGGGCAGCTCCATAGCAGCCAGGAATGGCTACTCAGCCAGGCACCCCCTTACAGTGGCAGGGCGCTCTCCCGCCGGGGCCGGGCACTGTCTCACCGTGGCTGGGCACAGCTGTAGGGGCGCTTCCAGTCACAGCAAAGCACAGAGAGGTGGTTCCACCGCAGGCAGAGATGGCTACAGGGGCAGCCGCATGGCACAGAGGAGCTGGAATCTCACAGGGGCCGGGCACTGCTTCTGAGATCTCAGCTGGTATGGCAGGCCTGGTGGAGGGGCAGCAAACCCCGCTCCATGGCCAGGCACTGTCCTGCAGGAGGAAGGCATCTCACAGTGGTGGCAGCTGGGTGCCTTGCAGCGGCTGCAGGGGCAAAGAGCCTCGCTGCTGCTACCAAGTGCTGCTTCTGGGGTTCCAGCTGTGGCAGCAGGGCACAGCAGAGTTGCAGAGTGCCTGTTCAATGTGACTCTGCAGCATGACATCTCTCCACCCTCTGGATCAGCAGCAGCGTGCTCCATTGACCACCCGCGCTGCTCTTGGGCGGTTGCGGCAGTTTCTGCCAGCAGGGCAGAACAAGGGGCAGCAGAGGGCACAGCTGCACAGCAGCCAGTGCTTTCAGGAGTCTTTGCAGCCATGGCAGGGCACAGAGGGGCTGCAGGGTTCTCATTTAACACAGCCAGGCTGCTTGGGGCACCTCCAGCACTGAGTCCAGAGACGGCACACTCAGCTGACAGCGCCCTCCTGCCTGGGGCAGGGGCATGGCCCCAGGTGACCAGGGGACATCCTGCTGGGCAAACACCTCTGCCAAGGGTGGCAGCACAGTCCTCGGGGGCAGCAGGGCACACCCCGGGTGGGTCACCCTCACCTGGGGAGTCTCCACAGCTCTGCCTGGTGGCCTCCTGGTGGGCTGTGCCTTCTGCACTCATCCTCTTCCCTCGCTCACCCAGCACAGCATCTGCTCTCCCTGCTGCCTGCCCCAGAACCCTGCTTTCACTGTTAGCCTTGGTGGAGACCCAGTGAATGCCCCAGCTTTCCCCTCTTTGTGACACTGCAGCTGTGGAAGCCCCACGTCCCTCTCTCTCTGACACCACACCAGTGGCTGCCCCAACCTTCCCCTGTCTGTGATACCACAGTGTTGGCAGCCCCAAAGTTCTCCTCTCTATGACATTGCAGAGGTGGCCAGCCAAAGTTCTGCTCTCTATGGCAGCAACACAGTGGCAGTTCCAACATTCCCCTCTCTGTGACTCCTCAACATTTGCAGCCCCAGTGTTTCCCTGTCAGTGACACCCCAATGGTGGAAACCGCAGTGTTCCCCTCTTGGTGACATGACAGCAGTGGCAATACCAATGTCCCCCTGTCTATGACACCAAAGCAATTGCAACCCCAGTGTTTTCCTCTCAGTGACACGACAGAGGTGGCAGCGCCAAATACTCTCCTGTCTGTGACACCACAGCAATGACTCCCCCAACATTCCCCTCTCTGTGATACCACTGCATTGGCATTCCCAACATTGACTCTCTGTGGCACCACAGCGGTGGCAGCCCCAAGATTACCCTGTCTTTGAGCCCACAAGGATGGCAGCCCAAACATTCCCCTCTCTGTGACACTACAGCAGTGGAAGCCCCAGTGTTCTCCTCTCTATGACAACACTGCACTGGCAGACCCAGTGTTCCTTTTTATGACACCACAGCAGCAGCTACCCCAACATTACCCTCTCTGTGACACCACAGCTATGGCAGTCCCATTGTCCCAGTCTCTGTGACACCACAGCAGTTGCTGCCCAAACGTTCCCCTCTCTATGACACTTCAGCTGTGGCAGCAGCACCAGAACAGAAGCAGCAGCTGTGGAACAGCAGGAGTGCAGGGGTGGAGCAGAGAAGGAGCAGTGGAACAGTGGTAGATGAGCAGTGTTGGAGCAGCAGAGGAGCAGTGGTGCAGGAGCTGAGGAACCGTGCTGAAACAGCACAGCACAGCTTTTGAGCAGCAGTGGAGTGAGCATGGAAAAGGCGGAACAGTGGTGGCACAGGAGCTACAGCCATGGAACAGTGGTGGCATAGGAGCTACAGCCATGGAATGGTGGTGGCACAGGAACTACAGCCATGGAACAGTGGTGGCACAGGAACTACAGCCATGGAGAAGTGGTGGCAGAGGAGCTACAGCCATGGAACAGTGGTGGCACAGGAACTACAGCCCTGGAATAGTGGTGTCACAGGAGCTACAGCCATGGAGAAGTGGTGGCACAGGAACTACAGCCATGGAGCAGTGGTGGCACAGCCCCGCAGCTGTGGAGCGGCGCCTGAGATGCCGAAGCTGTGGGACACAGAGCGGCTCCCAGCGCTGTGTCCTGCAGGAGCCACCCCACACACACCAGAGCGATGCCCCTCAGGCTGAGCCAGAGCTGGGGGCAGAGGCAGGAATTGATGCCGGGCTGTGGAAGGCGTGGATTGAGTGCATTTAATGGTGACCTGGGGGTTGGATCCTGCTCATTGTGGCTGCTTTTGTGCTGTTGCAACCATTCCAGTTCATGTGAAGTCATGAACTCAGGAGAAACTTGGGACAAAAGGAATCAAAGTGCCTTCTGTCCTGCTGTCTTGGTTTGGAAAGACAGGAGTCTACTAAGGAAGGCAGAAGCCTCCCATGAAATGGAGAATATAAACCTCCCTGCCTCAAAATTGCTACATATTTTAAATTAAGGGGCTCTCAGGCAAAAAATATGGGAGCAGGAAATAACAGTTATTTTATAGGGAAGAAAATAAAAGGATAAAATAAACAATGCAGTAAACTAATACAACTATGGCAGAGTCAGAACACAACCTGACACCCTGTTGGTAGCAATCCAACTGGAAATGTGGCTGCAGTCCTCCTGGAGTGGCAGGTGTGGTTCTGTTAGAGCAGGGGGTCCTGTAGAAAAGGGTGTAGTCTTTCTCTGAGGATCTAGTGGAAGAAGAGGCAGCTGCTGTTCCTCTGGGAAATCCAGGGGAGAAGCTGTGCTGCTATTCCAGAATCTCCAGATTCTATCTGGCTAGAATGCTTAGCTGTTCCCTCTGGGCGGAGCATCTCCCAATGGGATGCTGTAGTTCTTACCAGCCATGCAGTGACATTCAATAGCCTGTTATCAGCAGATGTCCCCCCAGGAGGGAGGAGTGGTTGTGGAAGAGATAAGGAAAACTGCCATACAGATGGCAAATAGAATCCATCTTGCCTTGCAATCTGGGACATCTGCAGAGAAAGACATCTTGGTAGAAGTTGAATGATTTCTGATTTGGGAACTGAAGTGGGTCAATTATTGGCCTGTGGTTTGTTCTCATCCAGAAAGAATTGCCAAAGTAATGCAATTTGGTATTAAAAACCAGGAATGTGTCTCCTCATCTGGATATTGGCCATGGACTACACAGCTATTTGTGGTCAATATGGTAAGAAACCAACTAGAAATCTTTTCCTGATTTCACTCTTTCTTCCAGTCTCTGGGATTAGGCCTCCAACACTCCCTGCAGGTCTTCTTTCCATAATCTGCTCCTCTGGAGTTGGGATGTGAGAAATCAGCAGTGGGAAGAGGGAGGACAACGGACCATTACAACTGCAAACTCTGGTTTTTATAGTTTCTGGATTTCCAGTGCTTAGAAACTGTCTTGTTTTCAACTGTCTGAACAAATCCCACATTTGTCACTTTTTCCCTGGCAGAAAACCTTCCTTTGGCCCTATTTAGGAACTGACCCTGGGAAACACCTAATTTCAGATGCTTTTTTGTTGGTTTTGCTAAGAGATGCCAAGAAAATCAGCACAAGGGGCAGTGATGAGAGAAAGGGAAGAAACAATTCCTTTCTTTTCTCTTCCTTGTGGGAACTCTCCTCTAGAGGTTGTGCTCCAGTCAGAGACTTCCCGGGCCAAGGGCTGAGGGAAGCAATTCAGCTGAGACAGCTGAGGCATCTCCTCCCTGGTCTGTAACCCTGGGGCTGGGAGGGGACATGGGTGCCCCCCTTGCACCGCCTGGAATGGGGGATTCCTCCTGCCTCTGCCAGGTGCTCCTGATCCTGGCATTAGCTCTGGCCTGGCTGCTCCTGCTCTGAGCTCCCTGCCATGGGCATTGCTGGTGCTGGAGGGCAGGAGGGAGAGATTCAGTGCAAACCTGGGAGGTGCCAGTGGGCTCAGAGATGTGTGGAGGTGACAGTGACAGAGTGACACAGGGAGGTGCAGAGGGATACAGGGACAAGACAACACCCCAGGGAAAACCTCTTGGAAATCTGGGGGACTTTGAGTGTAAAATACCCATAAACACAGACACACAGACACAGAATACTGCAAAGCATTTCCCAGCTGTCTTAGGTTGGATATGGGACGTATATTCTATTCCTATCTGATGGGGCAGTTACCTTCTGTGAATTGGGCAGTTTTCTTTATCTCTTCCACAACCCATCCTCCCTCTCAGGAGATATCTTCTGTTAAGGGGCCATTGAGTGCCACTGCAGGACCGATAAAATTCCATCATCCCATTGTGAGAAGCTCTGCCCAGAGGGAGGAGCCAAGCATTCCTACCTGGATACAATCAGAGGGCTGGAAGACCAGAGTCAGCCTTTTCCACTGGATTCCCGAAGGAAGACCAGGCCCAACACCACTACCACTGGATCTTCAGAGGAACACTCCACCCTCCTACAGGATCCCTGCATCAACAGAGCCACACCTGTCACTGCAGGAGGACTGCAGCCACCGTTTATTGGGACTGCCACCCCCACTGTAACCCACATGGTGTCAGGTCGTATTCTGAATCTGTCAGTATTTTTTCTTCGTACTATTGCGTTTATATTTTAATTTTCCTGCTAAATAACTGTTTTTCCCATTCCCATATCTGTTGCCTTAGAGCCCCATAATTTCAAAATTATAACCGTTCCGAGGGAGGTTGTTTACATTTTCCATTTCAAGGGAGGCTCCTGCCTTCCTTAGCAGACACCTGCTGAGACAATGCCCCAGGACACCCAGGCGGGTGAGGAGGAAGTCAGTGCCCCTTTCCCCCTCTCTCCTGCTCCATCTCCCAGCCCAGCACGGCCCCCGGCTGGAGGACAAACCCACTGCCAATGCGGTCCTGCCGGGGAAGCACTGGGGAGATCTCCTTCCCCTTCCCTCTGGTACAGAGGCACATCTCATCCTCTCTTTGTCCTTCCTCCACCAGAGCAGGAACTGAGGATGGAGACCAGGAAGGAAAAATCCCCACAGCAGAACCTCATGGAAGAGGCTGTTTTGAGCAGCTCCATGGCACAAGAATCTAACAGAGAGGAAAAGCCCTGGAGATCCCACAGGAGGAGGGGCTCCAAACCCAGCCCAGGTTGCTCTGAGGAGGAGAGACCCACCCTGGGCCAGGAAGGTGGACAGAGCTTCAGCCAGGGCTCGGAGCTGGTGGTGCATGAGCAGCTTCAAGATGGGAAGAAGCCCTACAAGTGCTTGGAGTGTGGGAAGAGCTTCAGCCAGAGCAGCACCCTGATCCGCCACCAGATGATCCACACCGGGCAATGGCCCTATGAGTGTGGGGAATGTGGGAAGGGCTTCAGCTGCAGCTCAGAACTCATCAGGAACCAACGCATCCACACTGGGGAGAGGCCCTACAAGTGTCTCCAGTGTGGGAAGAGATTTCGGATCAGCTCCCATCTCATCCTGCATGAGCAGATTCACACTGAGGAGAGGCCCTTCCGCTGCCCTGACTGCGGGAAGGGATTCCAACGCAACTCCCACCTCATCATCCACCAGCACATCCACACCGGGGAGAGGCCCTACGAGTGTCCCCAGTGTGGGAAAAGCTTCTCACACAGCTCTACCTTGACCCGACACCAACGCAGGCACCAGTAAGGGAAGCCCTGCATGTGCTCCAACTTCAGGAGGAGCTTTGTGCACTGGTGCAGCTTCATCCCCATGGGAGGACCCACATTGCTCAGAACACTGATGACCCACATTCCCAGTGATCCATGTTGGGAGGACACCTGGCTGATTATCCTTTTGGCCCTAATTTTCTCTGATTTGTCTTTATCACTTAAAAACACCTGAAATGGGACTAAAATGAAAGTAATTGATCGAGGATGTCTAACGTCCCGCCATTTAACGGGTATTTGAGGTGGAATTTATGGTTTGTGAACATTTGTTGTGCAGGATTTGTGGGTTCTTGGGGGATTTCAGCAAGTGTTCTCCATATCTTTGCACTCCAGAATTCCAGATAGATTGGTCTGTCACCTCAAAATGATTCAATCTCATTGAAAACACCTCAATTTTACCCCAAAATTGACCAATCCATGTCAAAATGCCTTATTCCCACCTAAGGAAAACTCAGTCCCATGATTGGGACTACTTGAAATCTACTTGATTCCACAATGTCCAGGGTGAGATGGGGTTGGAAGGAGATTGGGAGAAGTGGCATCCAAATTTGAGGGTGTGGGATTGGGATTGTGTGGGGCTGGATGTGTGGCCTGTACTTTGATAGTAAATAAAACTTTCAGAATTACTGACTTCTGTCCCATGCATTTTTTGTCAGTTCCAGTTTGTTTTTCAGAGTGCCACCTTCGCAGCTGATTGCATTTGTGCCCTTCTTTCTCTCCTGCCTTTCTTTGCCTGCTCTGTTTCTCTCTCAGTGTCTCTCTTGACCATGGGCAGCTCCCACCAAAGACCCTGACCCTGATTTATTTCCCAATCCAGGAGCTACAAGAACCACGGGTGAAGCTATGAAGGCTGGCAGTGAAATGTCACTCTAAGATCTTGCTCCACTTGGCCTTTTTCTCCTTCTTAAGAGCTTTGCCTTCCAGGGCAGGAATATGTTTTCCTGCCTGGGAACTGGAATTCCCGCCCCTGAGAGTGTGTGCCATGGATCCCAGAGGGGCATTCCTGAGCCTCCCAGGGTGCTGCTCCTGCCGTGCCTCCCAAGGATCTGTGCAGGGCCAGGGGACAAGGTCCAGCAGCTCTGTTGGTTCTGCAGTGCCACAACGGCTCCTGGTTCCATGAGTTTCCATACCGCCAACAGCTGTTCCTTGGTTCCCATGATGCCCTGCTGTGTCACCATGGACATTTGGTGTCATGAAGTTCTTCAGTGTCACAATGGCCTTCTTGGATGGGCAGTGCCACCATGGACCATTGGCTCCATGCAGCCCTGCAGGGTCACCATGGACTCTTTGGTTCCATGAGGTTCTGGGGGTGTCTCCATTGTCTCCTTGGATCCACAGTGTATCAATGGACCACTGGATCCACATGGCCCTGCTCTGTCACCATGGCCCCTTGCTTCCATGGGACCCCAGGGTCACAATTGACTCCTTGCTTCCACGTCACCTCCTCAGTGCCAAAATGGCCCCTTCATTCCATGAGGAACACAAAAGTTTTGTAGCAACTTTGAAAAATCATGCTTAATACACCTGGGAACATCTGTTTGCATTCAAGAGAGAGGTAAAAGGTGAGGATGGCACCAGTAGCTTCATCTGCAACACAGATCCAGGGAAAGGACAGGGACAGAGAATTCAGCTGCAAGACTCAGAGAATTCTGCTTCCAGAGATCATTTCTGCTCACACTGTCCCTTGTAGAAAGGTGACATCATTCCAGCCAGCCTGGACTGAGCACGTGGTTTCTGAGGTGAGTTTGTTTTTCAGGAAACCCACTCAGGCTTTTCCATTTGCTCTGGTTTGAAAGCAAAACCAGAGAGAGACCCAAAGTCAGAAATACAATTTATTAGGAAAAAAAAATAAAAAATCATGCAATAATACAAAAAAAACAAAAACAAAAAAAAAACACTGATAAAGTCAGAATGTAACCTGTCACTCTACTGGTCAGGGTGTTGGTAGCTGTCCAGTTGGAATGGTGGCTGCAGTCCTCCTGGAGTGGCAGATGTGGTAATGTTGGAGCAGTGATCCTGTAGTAGGGTGTAGCCTACCTCTGAAGATCCAGTGGAAAAGGTATCTGTTGCTCTGGGGAATCCAGTGGAAACACAGCTTGTTTTGTCCCAAACCCCAGATAATATCCAGGGGGGCATGCTTAGCTCTTTCCCCATGGGTGGAGCATCTCACAATGGGCTGATATCATTCTATGAGTCATGAGGTGGTCCATTAAACAGAAATGGCTCCTGGAGGGCATTATCTCTGAGTCATGCAGAAAGGTATTGATGGGTTTATTAAGAGGAGATAAGGAATAAAACAATGCCCCTCCTGTTTCAACAGCTCTTGAGGATGGGAATAGAATACATCTTTATATTGTAACCTAGGACATCTCTCACCAATGGAAGGGTGAGACAGAATAACTTCATATTTGGCGTCATTTCGTGCTCTCCTGGGAGTTTCCTGAGGGCTGGTAGTGCTGTTGGCTTCAAGAACAGTTTGGGTAATGGCTGTGGGACTGAGGGCTGGGTAAAAAACCAGAACAGTTTTTATTCTTGTATTTACAGTCGTTTGCTACATGTCCAGTTTTCCTGCAGTCATAACAGTTTCCACTGCCTTTATTACTTTCTGTATTGTGGGGAAGCACATTTGCTGCAACCAGCATTTAAATTGCACCCTGGCTGGTGGCCTTGGCTAGAATGGAGTCACGGTCTGAGACTGCCTGGCAAATGCAAGCATCAACCATCTGAGCAATGGTTGGCTCAGGGTCAAGGGGGAAGCTGTGAAGAACCTTTCTGCAGTCAATACTGGCATTACAGAAAGCTAATTTGCTACTAAGATAATCCTGGACCTTTTGATCAACTACCTGTTTTTCCAGGGCTTTCATAAGGTGCTTTATGAACTTGATATAGCTCTCATCCAAGCCCTGGTGAATGTAAGTGAAGTCAGTGTGGGGTGTAGAAGCATCAGGTGTTTGGAGGAAGGTGGACCATGCAGCGCCTTTGAGATCTTCCAGTATTGACTGGGGGATGACTTCAGCCTGATACTGCAGTCTAGTATAGTCTCCTTCCCTGGTAATGTGGTCCATTGTGAGGTGTTGTCGCCCTTCTTCCTCAACATAACCTTTTGATAACTCATGAACTTTATTTATCCAAACTCCTTTCCAGAAAATAAATTCATCAGATCACAATACAATTTTCATACACCATTTTACATTTTGTGGTACCATTGTGTGGGCAGTAAATGGCATGTCCAGCAAATTGTTAAAATAGGGAGAACCCCTCCCATAATCCTTGGCAGCTTTACTAAGTCCTTCATTTCCCTATGGAGGTAGGGAATCTAAGATTCAGGTGGCACCTGTGCAGTATAAGCAGGGGCCAAAACCTAAATGGGAATCTATTCCCTATGGATTCCCAGGGGCCAAAACCTAAATGGGAATCTATTCCCTATGGATTCCCATTTAGGTTTTGGTCCCAGCTTATACTGCACAGGTGCCACCTGAATCTTGGATACCACCTCCCAGTCCCCCTCCTTTGCAGCTTTTCTCCGCATCCTCTGCCAAGAATCCTTGGGCTCATCCTCACTCTCAGATAAGCTATCACTCTTTTCCTCTGTAGAGGAGGCAGGTCTGCTGGCAGAGGCACAGGCCTTTGTGCCGACCGGCAATGCCTGGCGTTGAAGGCCTTTGGTAGCCAAAATGGCTTCCTTCTAGTTGGCCCCATGTCTGGTTCCAGTGATGTGGGAACTGGAAGAGGCTGGACTGGAGAAGGGGCCTGGAAGTGGAGAGGTGCAGCCTGCATTGGGGAGAACCTTTCTGATGATAGGGGAGGGACTAATGCGGCAGTGGAATTCAACATTAAGGTGAGACCCGACACAGAGGAGGCACCTGGAGCAAAGGTAAGAAATGGGGATGAAGGTGGGAGGGAATCAAAAATGGCGGTCTCTCTAACAGGAGTATTGCCATCTTGTGATTTATAGGAAGGAGGATTAGAAGTAGGGAATGCAGGAATGTGGGTGAGGGAATATCTCAAGGCAGCATGGCCACTGCCACCCTGAGGAGAGGACGGAAAAGGAGGGGAGATGGCAGACAGCAGATGGCTTGTCTGTGCCGAAGGGCAGGCTCCATCTCCCATCCTGTTCTCAGGGAACCTGGGTTCGGGAATATGAAGGGTGGGTTGAATAAACCAGGGCAAAGGGTTGGAACCATGCACTCATTAAATGATCCTATAAATTGAATGAAACAACAGATAAAATTTCTCAACTTTTAAAACCCCTTGTTTTTGTAAAATATAAAGCTTATCCCCAACAGCATCCCAAAATGATAACTGATAGATAGAATCAACAGAGATATCAGGAAGCTCCTCAAATAACCATGAACAATACCTTTTAAACTCCCTTCAGAAAACTAACTCCCCTCTAAATTTAAAACTCTCCAAAACTTAACAAAAACATCCTTTTCAGCTTGGGAATGAGTATTTCCCATAGCTGCCCCCAGTGGAAGAGGGAATGCCTACCCACAGGAACAGAAAATCAGAAGCCCAAACCGCTGGGAGCTCTTTGCCACTCAGTCTCTCACTCTCAGTCTCACAGGCACAATCTCCAGCCAAAGTGGGGCTTATGGGGCTGTCAGAGAAGCAGGTCCCATAGATGTTGAGGGGATTATCAACTTCTTCTTTAGCGAGATTAGATAAAACTAGAGTCTCACTTCAGTGTTGTGGCTGACCCGAAGGGGTACAGCTTCCAGCGACGTCTGGCTGGCAGGATCACTGCTGGAGACGCTCACAGGGACCTTAAGGAATCTGGTTCCTCTTTGGGCGCCATGTGTAGCATCATGGCACTACTGAGGCCCTTGGAACGTCCAGCACTCATAAGCCCAAACCTCACTGCTACCTTAGAAAGCTGACAGAATGAGCAGGATGGGTTTTCATATGATCTCCAGCAAACTGGGTTTATTGGTACAGGAACAGGCTACACAGCTGAACAGGGTCCAGGGACGAAGACAGGGTGTAGGCTGAGGGATCAGGGTCTTATATGGGGTAGTGAGGGTGGAGCTGAGGGTCAGGGTCCAATGGATATGGGGGAAAATGGTGCAGAGGAGGCGGTCAGATCTCAGGTCAGCCAATAGGGAAACAAGGGTGGAGGAATACAGCAAACTAGGGCAAATTGAGGGACAGAGAGAGAACATTCTAGGGCCAAACAAATGTGGGCAATAGGAGTTGAACTAGGGTAATTAGGCCAATGGGCCAATGGGGTAACCTAACATAACATAAATCAGCATGTGTCTGCAAAGGTCAATATGAGAAGAAAGCATCTCACCCTAACCTGAAAGCCTATTCCTCTTATCTAGAACCAGTCCTCCATGTCTGGGGGATTGAGACTCTGATGGTAGGCCTCTGGGCCTCCACACGTCCTCACAGCTGGCCCAGGGCAAGTCTGGAGGGGTCTTGGTGGCAGCTTGGGCTTGGCACACACTTGAGGAGGGTGTCTGTTTTCAACAGGGAGCTTAGGAGTTTTAGAGCGCTAAAAGAAAAGAAAAAAAACCCTCTTTGCCTGAGAGCAGCCAGTTGTCCAAGCTAAGCTGATGCCAGGTGAGTGAGGAGAGACAGGATGGGGTTTGGAAATGTGGAGCAAGGCTCTCCACACTGTGTCAGATCTCAAGACACAGCTTCTCAGAGCAGGCCAGAGCTCCTTTAGCAAAGTCCCTGGGACAATGTCACTCACAGAATTCTGCTAACATTTCTTCTCTAAATAGAACCATACACCCTTAAAACAGGAATGTGGATTTATTAGAAGCTCTTTGAAACATTTCTCCATAACAATAGGAAAAAAACTTCCTAGTGAACTGCACTACAGTAGAGGGAAATCAAGGCAAAACCATGGTTTGTCAGGACTTGCTTGATTCTAATGAGCCCCATGGTGCATTTGGAGCTGAGCCCTTGAATCTCAAGGTCTGAGAGGAGATTGCACAAACCTTTCCAGGAGTCAAAGACAGAAGAATACCCCAGAGTGTCTCAAAGCATGAATGGGTCCCACTGAGGTCCCTCCCCAAGCATGGTCCTCATGACTCCTTGGAGGAGAGAATTGGAGGCCAGATGGCACAAAAACCTCTCAGAAGCCTCACTGAGGAAAGGAAATTCCAAAGCACCTTAAAAACCATTATTACCTCAAAGTATTAGAGTTCCACTGAGTGTCAATACAAAGCTCTCAAGGGACTCGTTAAAGCAGATAACTGAGGCCATGATTGCACAAATCTCTCATGGAGTCTCTATCAAAAGGGAAGTACCAAGTACCTTAAAATAACTGAAGTACCTTGAAGCATTCATGAGCTCCACTGAGGGTTGTTACTGACAAAGCCTCTCCATGGACTAATTACAGCAGATAATTGGAGGCCATGATTGCACAAAGCTCTCAGAGACTGCAAGGCCAAAGCAAAACCCAAAGTCCTTTGAAAAACCTGCAGTCCCTGCAGGGAGCATTCAGGAGCCCCCAGCGCCATTGCTGAGCAAGGCTCCCCAGGGACTCCTTCCAGCAGATCCTTGAGGCCGCTGGGATGTGAGCTAGGGGGGGATGCTGAGGGCAGGACAAGGGGCTGACAGTGCCCAGCCTGGATGGGGCTGTGCCAGGAGGCCCCAGTGTCTCAGGACAAGGTGTCTCCTCACAGCCCTTGGTGGCACAGACCCTGCTGTGCCCCTGGGCAGCAAGACTTGTCTTCTCTTTGTCCCCAGCTGTCATCAGTGCCTCCAGTTCTCTGCTCTGCCTGGGGCCTGGGGACACTTTCTCTGTCATGTCCCTCAGTGAGAGCCATTTAAAGTCAAAGAGATTTTGGAGTTGGATTCTGACTCGAAGATCTTGAGAGGTTTCTTCAGCTCCCTCTCAGGGACTGATGTTCAGGGCATCAGCACAAAGCCCCAGAGGTTCATTATAGTCTTTGTGCTGTGTCTGTGCTGCTGAGCTGGGCTGGGCTCCTGGCCCAGAGGCAGCTCCTGGCAAGGGCAGCACTGCAGAGAGACTGCTCTGCCCTGGAGCAGCTCCTGTGCACAGCCCAGCAGGGCTGGGGCACTGCCTGCAGCCACCCCAGGCACAGCTCAGAGGCACAGAGAGTTTCAATCAGGCAGGGCTGGGAAGGGGCTGAGAAGTGCCTGGGGCAGAATCACTGCCAGCCTTGGCACAGGAATCTCTGGCTGCAGGAAAATGCAGCTGCAACTCCTGCAGTTATCTCCTAAAGCTGCAACATCCCAATGTCTGCTGACTCTGTGAGTACAACTCTGGGTATTTCTGGTGCAGGGGAGGTGAAATGCTCATGAAGCTCTGATGTACTGAGGGGTTCTGATTGTTGGAAAAGAAATTTAGCAAAATATTTAATTATAGTGAGTCATGTGTGAACTGGTTTGTTAAAAAGTAGTTTTGTAGCCGTTGAAAGTGTGTGTTGGGTTTTGTGTGTTACCTAGCAGGTAGTCTTAGAGATTTAATAAATAATTAAACTAGTGCAAGAAAGTAAAAATGCTAACCTGTCTAGAGGCAGCATACAATGCTCTTAGAATAAGATAAGCAGAGGATTAATGATCTTGTTTTTGAACCAAGGAATGTATCACAAGGGGTCTGTGACCAGGCAAGGGGAACGGAGGACTGTTTCTTGGAGGCTAGGCAAGGGGAACGGGAAACTGTTTCTTGGAGACTTTGTTGTGAATCTCATGTATAAGAGGGAAGCACCCATACGTGAATTTGGGGGCTCGGACTTTGGGACGTGAGTCCCCCAGTTCCCCGGGCCCTTAATAAAGCACCCACAAAACTTATCCGAGTTTTGTGTCATTTGTCAATCGGGCAACAGTTTTCTGGCGACCGCGGCAGGACTCCGAGGGCTGCTGGGGCGGTTCGCGTCCCGATCCACTCCAAGCCGGCACCGAGCACTTCTCGGGGAGACATCGGTCGTGCCCGACCCCCCGCGCCTGTCGGACAAACTGCATTAAGGTAAGCCCGAAGGTGCTTTATATTGGAAAAAAAGGTGATAATTGGATTTGGATTTGGTGGTTGGTAAAAAGCCTAGGCTCCGGCCATAAGACGTCTAAGGACGCAGGACCGGAACTCGCCTTCTCTTTGTTTTAGGGAAGGACGGCGAGAAGGTATATTGGTTTAAGGTATATTGGTTTATTGGGATTAATAGTGGAATTAAAGGTTGTAATATGATGTCTTTTAAAACTTTTAAAACCTTAGTGCAAGCCAATGGTAAAATACCTGGAAATACACCATTAGGTTGTATATTGAAACGGTCGAAAAGTGAGGGGTATTATCAAGAATTGGATAAAAGCAAAATGATAGATTATTGTAATCATTGGTGGCCTGAATATGAGATTGGGGAAGCGGGATGGCCGGTGAATGGTACACTGGAATTGGGGATAATGGAATCTTTGATGCAATTTTTAAGGAGAAATGAGAAATGGGATGAAATACCATATTTGGATTTGTTTTTCGTTTTATATCGGAAAGAGGAATGGCAAAAGGAATGCGGTATTTTTGTTTTAGAAGTGAATGATGAAAGGAAGTGTGTGGGATGTAAAGAAAGAAAGGAGCGTAATTTGTATCCTTCAGTCGAGGACGATTTGTCTTATTGTATAGCACCTCCGAGGGTTCCGGTTGCTCCTAATGTGCCCCCTGCTCCCTCTGCGGATATAGCTATAAAAACGGGATCTAGTGAGAGTGATAGTGATGGTGGTGATGGTGAAAAGAATGAGAGTGTTAAAAGAACTCCGTTAGCAGGGCGGACTCGCAAGGGAAGGAAGGGGCAGAAGGGGCCACAGTTAATTCGCCGTTGAGGGAAGCTGTGGGACCACAGGGAGAAAGGATACTTACAAAGGTGCCTTTCTCCCCCGGGGATTTAGTAATATGGAAGCAATCAGCGGGGAGTTATCGGGAGGATCCTGAAAGGGTGGCAAGGGTGGTTAAAATGGTAATAAAGACTCAGAATCCCGACTGGAATGATTTACAGGTATTATTAGATACTATAATGGATTCCACGGAAAAGGAAATGGTTATTAGAGCCACTAGAGAAAAGGCTCGTGAGGAAATTCGGTTGAGACAACTAAATGAGACAGTTGATGAATTGGTACCAAGTGAGGAACCTAAGTGGGACCCAAACTCTACGGGAGGAATAAGGGCTGTAAAACGATATCAGGAATTGTTGGGGGAAGGAATTCGGACAGGAATACCTAAGACTATGAACTGGTCTAAGTTGTATTCGATCAAGCAGGACAAGAATGAGTCTCTGTCTGCCTTTTTAGAATGATTAAAAGACATGGCTCGGAAGTTTACTAACTTAGATGTAGAAGATCAATCAGGAAAACTTCAATTGGCATTGTTGTTTATGGGGCAATCACAAGAGGATATTAGGAAAAAGTTACAAAAGCTGGAAGGAGAGGATACTAGAAGTTTGGATAAAATGCTGGAGGTAGCGTGGAAGGTATACAACAACAGGGAAAAAGAAACTGCAAAAAGACAACAAGCTAGTATTCTGGCTGTAATGCAACAGGCAGGGGCAGGAGGAAGACCCATCAGGGGTCGAGGTCGGGGAGGAGCTAATCACGGACAGAGGGGGTTGCCAAGAGGTCGGGGAGGATTTGGGCTTGCACCTAACATGGGGAGGTTGGATCCAAACCAGTGTGCGTTTTGCTGACAATTGGGACACTGGAAAAATGAATGCCCGGTTAGAGGAGGTATGGGCATGGGAAACATGGGATTAAGGACAGGTCCAATGGGGAATGCCCCTGTGGGAGGATTCACGGGACAACCAGCAGAAGTCGCTCAAGCACTAGTTTTGGGAAACTATCAGAATCAAAGCTGACTAGAAAAGGATTTAAGGGTAGTTTTAGAAATAGATGGAAAGGATCAAGAATTTATGGTAGACACTGGAGCTACTTATTCTGTACTCAATAGACGATTGGGACCTTTGAGTGACACAATGGTACAGGTGGTGGGGGCAACAGGGAAGCTAGAGGAACAACCATTTTTACAACCTTTAAATCTTAGGTTTGGGGGGAAGGAATTAGATCACCAATTTTTGTATATGCCAAACTGCCCCACACCCCTTCATGGCAGAGATCTGTTGTCCCGACTTAATGTGAAAATAATATTTGAAGGGAGAAGGGTGAAATTGGAAATACCTGAGGAACAAATAGCATAATATTTGAAGGGAGAAGGGTGAAATTGGAAATACCTGAGGAACAAATAGCAGGCATTTTTGTAATCAAGGAAGTGGATGCCTCTCCTATTCCAGAAGAAATTGAGCAGGCTGTAGTACCCTGGGTATGGGAGTCAGGGGTCCCCGGAAAATCTAAAACTGCACAGCCAGTAAAGGTGGAACTAAAGGAAGGGGCCCGACCAGTGAGGATAAAGCAATACCCCTTGAAGCTTGAGGCAAGGAGGGGAGTAGCCCCGTTAATTAAACAATTTTTGGCTCAAGAAATATTACAGGAAGAAACCTAATGGTAAGTACCGTTTGGTACAGGACTTAAGGGCTATTAATGAAATAGTGAAAGACATACATCCAGTTGTTGCTAATCCTTATACCTTGTTAACATCTGTATCGGAGGAGTTTAAATGGTTCTCAGTGATTGACCTTAAAGATGCCTTCTTCTGCATCCCACTGGCAGTAGAGAGTAGGAAATATTTTGCCTTCGAGTGGGAGAGTCCTGATTTTGGGAGAAAGAAGCAGCTTATGTGGATGAGACTCCCACAGGGATTTAAATGCTCCCCTACTATTTTTGGAAACCAACTGGCCAAGGAGCTGGAGGAATGGAAGATAACCCAGGTAACAATATCCCCATCCTTGTATGTAGTCCTGCAGTACGTGGACGACATTTTTCTGGCTACTAAGGAAAGGGAAACGTGCGTGGAATTAACAATTAAATTACTCAACATGCTTGGCCAAGCAGGGTATCGGGTTTCTAAGGAAAAAGCTCAATTGGTCAAAAATAGCGTTATTTACCTCGGTTGTGAGATCACACAAGGGCAGAGACATTTGGGAGTAAACCGAATAGAGGCAATTTGTGCTATTCCTTTGCCTCGTAACCATCAGGAATTGAGATCTTTTCTAGGAATGGTGGGATGGTGTCGACTGTGGATCATGAATTTCAGTCTCCTAGCCAAGCCACTATATGAGGCCTTGAAGCAGCATCGGTTGGAGTGGACGACACAGCAAAAGAAGGCCTTCCAGGAATTGAAGCAGGCACTAAAGGAGGCCCCAGCCCTAGGACTCCCTGACGTGACCAAGGAATTCCAGTTGTACGTGAATGAGAGGCAAAAACTGGCATTGGGAGTCCTCACCCAGAAGGTGGGATCCTGGAAGAGGCCAGTGGGATACTTCTCTAAACAACTGGATTCGGTAAGTTCTGGGTGGCCCTCGTGTTTACGAGCCGTGGCGGCAACAATAATTCTTATTCAAGAGGCCCGGAAATTGACTTTGGGGGCAAAAATGAAAGTGTTTGTTCCCCATATGGTCATGGCCGTTTTGGAGCAAAAGGGGGATCGCTGGCTATCATCCAGTCGAATGTTGCAATACCAGGCCATCCTGAGAGAACAGGATGATATTGAAATAAGGACTACTAATCATGTTAATCCAGCAGAGTTTTTACGCAGTGACCAGGAAGCTGGGGGACTGGTGCATGATTGCGTAGAGGTAATTGAACAAGTATATGCCAGCAGACCCGACCTAAAGGATGAACCATTGGAAGAACCTGAATGGGAACTATACACTGATGGATCCAGTTTTGTCGAGAATGGGACTCGCTATGCCGGGTATGCAGTGGTAACATTGGATCAGGTAATAGAGGCAAAGGCTTTGTTACCTGGAACTTCGGCCCAGAAGGCAGAGGTGATTGGACTCACCAGAGCCCTGTATTTGAGCAAGGACAAAAGGGTTAATATCTGGACAGATTCTAAATATGCCTTTGGTGTGGTTTATGTACATGGGGCGTTATGGAAGGAAAGGGGGCTTTTGAATTCACAGGGAACCAACATCAAGCACCGGGAAGAAGTGCTACAGCTACTGGATGCAGTACACAGTCCCAAAGCAGTTGCAGTAATGCGTGTTAGAGGACATCAGAGTGCGGAAGGAGACGTTTACAGAGGAAATAGATTTGCTGATGTTACAGCACGGCAAGTGGCACGGGAAGTATGGACTCAAATGGCATTGGTACCGGTAAGAAAAAATCCGGCTACCCCATACCTGAATCAGGAGCCCAAATATTCAATAGAAGATGGAAAACTAATAAACTTGCTAGGGGCACAGAAGAATCAACTTGGGTGGTACGTTACACCAATGGGACAAATAGTGGTACCTACCCGCATAATGAAATTTATTTTGGAATCAGAACATAATAAATGTCATTGGGGGGCAGAAGTATTGGTAAAATTTTTGAAGAATGAGATAATCTCTAATCAGATGTTAACAATGGCAAAAAGAGTTAATGCAATGTGCCCAGTATGTTTGAAAAATAATCCAGTAGTTAGGAGACAAATACAAATGGGAAAGTTGCAAGTCAGGCCACAACCAGGAGATTACTGGCAAGTTGATTTTTCTGAATTGCCTAGGGCACAGGGATACAGATACTTGTTAGTGTACGTATGTACATTCTCAGGGTGGCCGGAAGCTTTTCCATATAGAACTAATCAGGCTAAGGAGGTGGTAAAAACCTTGTTAAAAGAAATAATACCAAGATTTGGAGTACCTTTAGGATTGTCATCAGATAGGGGTCCGCATTTTATAGCCGGGGTAGTGCAGGAATTAGCACGAATGTTAGATATAACCTGGAATTTGCATACCCCCTGGAGACCTCAGTCTAGTGGGCAGGTGGAAAGGATGAATCAAACCCTGAAAGGACAAATCAAAAAGATTTGCCAGGAAGCTAAACTGCACTGGCCTCAAGCTTTGCCTTTGGCCCTACTCAGGATTCGAATTAAACCAAGGGAAAAGGTAGGCGTAAGTCCATATGAGATATTATATGGCAAACCATATCATGCAACTGTATTAAAAGGGGAGGTACATGTGAGTGGGGACCAGGCGATTGCAGAGTATGTTATGTCACTTAATAAGATCTTGAATTCTTTAAGAAATACGTTACAGTGGAATAGACCGCTCACGCTGGAGAATTCTGTCCACAACATCCAGCCTGGGGACCAGGTGTACGTCAAGAAGTGGATCACGGATCCACTACGGGAATCATGGAGCGGACCCCACCAGGTGATGATGATGACCTACACGGCGGTGAAGGTCCAGGGGATGGATGCTTGGATCCATTACACCAGGGTAAAGAAGGCACCGTTCCAGTGGGAAACCCAGATAGTGTCTCCAACCCAGATGATCTTCCGCGCAAAGCCGCCTTCTTAATTATATTACTGCTAGTGATCATGAGACTATTACCCGTTCAAGGGTCTACTCTAGTACAGGTTGAAGAAACAAAGGTTACAGTCATGGAAGGGATGGATGTTCAATTAACTTGTGTTATCTTTGACAGCCAGAAAGTTGAGGCCGGCAAAGTTATTGCAATATGGCAACGGGGGGCTGAAAGAAGCCGAGGCAAGATAGGAGTCGGTTGGGATCAGGATAAACAGCAAGGAAACACGGTACTGAATCTTACCAAGGTAACCACAAACGATACGGGAGAATATACATGTTTGGTCAAAATACGGGATAGTTTTCATTACAAAAAGTGAGTATGAGGGTTTTGCCATGGACAGGGGATCGTGCTGAAAACATAAAGGTTAATCCAGTATCAACGGCAGTGGACATGTGGGATGGGCCACCTCTCAGAATAAATTGTTCCTTCCTAGTAAGATCAAGATATCAAAGGAACCTTTGGGTCAAATGGTGGAAGCAAAATAGGGAACTGACCTGGGACAGAATAGAGGACAGGACCAGTTGGTGGGGGAAGGAAGGCAAAGGTTGTGGGTGGTCGAGTGTCACTAATCCTAGAATAGGAAATGCATGGTGGAGGCATGACAGAATGATGTTATCCTTACAGAGACACGGTAGGAGTAGACGGGAGGTTAATGATACAATAGAACGAAATACTGAGCAGGAAAATTTAGTGGTAGGATTAATCAGAGATTTTGGGATCATGCAGGATGTGACTAAAATAACAGCTTGCCTGCCATTACCACAGGCTGCAGGTGAACCAATTCCCTGGGGAATAATACCAGTAACCAAAATGCCTGAAACATTCAAGAATGTTTCATGGTCCTGCCAGTCAGTTCCCAAACCAGTAGATGTATGGAGGGATTTGTGTATGACCACTCGGGCTATGACTAGAGAGGAATGTGAAAAGAAATCCAATCATTATGGTTGGATTCAAAATACCAGGAGGTGTTTAATTGCAACCCCAATAGATGAGCCATGCAATACAGTACGAATAAGAACGAAATCCGAACAAAATGAGATGAGTTGTCAGAATGTCACACAGAATTTTGACACCTGGAATAGTTGGAAGACATTATGGGGACCTAGTGTTTTGGAACACTATAATTACCTTGGGGAAGTACAGCGGTGCATCCAATGGTCAGGAGTAAACAATCAGTCACATTATAGGGCCCTTATCACGTCTACATCTTCCTGAGAGTTCAGACCGCGGAAAGAAGATTGGAATTGTACTGAGGTTTTTACATGTGATACACCGGGAGACCGAATCGGATTGGTACTGGTGAAAATGGCATTAAAGTGGGGATGCGAGTGTAGGGGGTATGATCACACGGTTAGCAGAGAGTCCATGGATGGGCCTATAGATCGCAGATATACTACTGTGCATAGCCCTGGAAATCTAGTCTGGGTGTTGGGACACGGACAATGGACCACACATTTACCTCTAGATGGATCAGTAACACAAATCACCCTAGAGGTTCCCACATTGTGTCCATACTGGAAACAAAATAGATTGATCCAAAGGAAAGGACTCAGAAAGAGGGAAGAATCCCTAGAGGAGCAGTGGCATGAACCTGGCTCAGGAGTGCAATTTGGATAGATATTGGAGTCATTATTCCCTCTGGTAGCGACATATCGAAACAGGGAAATGCTCAACAATTTGTTAGGACAGACAGAAAGGTTGGCAGCAGCTACTAAGAAGGGATTTAAAGATCTAAATTTGCAATTGCAAGCTACATCAAGAATGACCCTACAAAACAGAATGGCATTGAATTTGCTACTGTTAAAGGAACATGGAGTTTGTGGTTACCTGAGTAGGAGAATAGATCATTGCTGTGTACACATTCCAAATGTTACACTTGAAGTTGAGAAAGATATTTCTCAACTGGCAGAAGTGGAAATAAAAACCAAGGAAATTGAAAGGGAAGCACAGCATAATTGGATAGGAGCAGTATTTGATTCTTTGGGGCTTCACCTGTCTGGCTGGATTACGTCTGCTATACAGTATGTACTAATGTTTTTAGTATTTTTAGTGACTATATGGATTGTATATAGATGCCTCTTAGGTGTGATCGAAAAGGAAAAGAGGCGATCTCTCCGGTTGCTGAAGGCGATGACCTGCGGGCGGCAGAATGAAGAACACTCCCCACCTCGTTATGAAGATGTCACTGTTGATTGAGCATCCTTGCAGCAGGACTGAAGGATGCTCAAAAGGGGGGAAATGTTGGAAAAGAAATGAAATTTAGCAAAATATTTAATTATAGTGAGTCGTGTGTGAACTGGTTTGTTAAAAAGTAGTTTTGTAGTCGTTGAAAGTGTGTGTTGGGTTTTGTGTGTTACCTAGCAGGTAGTCTTAGAGATTTAATAAATAATTAAACTAGTGCAAGAAAGTAAGAATGCTAACCTGTCTAGAGGCAGCATACAATGCTCTTAGAATAAGATAAGCAGAGGATTAATGATCTTGTTTGTGAACCAAGGAATGTATCACAAGGGGTCTGTGACCAGGCAAGGGGAACGGAAGACTGTTTCTTGGAGGCTAGGCAAGGGGAACGGGAAACTGTTTGTTGGAGACTTTGTTGTGAATCTCATGTATAAGAGGGAAGCACCCATATGTGAATTTGGGGGCTCGGACTTTGGGACGTGAGTCCCCCAGTTCCCCGGGCCCTTAATAAAGCACCCACAAAACTTATCCAAGTTTTGTGTCATTTATCAATCGGGCAACATGATCAGTCACAGAATATTCCAAGACATAGATTTTGATAAAAATGAGGCAATTTCCTAAGAGTTTGTGCTCAGATTCCTACTACTGGAGAGTGTCAGGGAGGGCGGATAAATATTAAAGGATTAATATTAATTATTAGCTATTAATTATTAGAATTTTGGTAAGTGGTGCCTGAGACAACCAAACTGTTCCTTTTAGTGACCAGTAGGTTCACAGGAGATCCCTAATGTGCCTTCAGCCACTCTGTCCATGGTCAGCAGCAGCAGCAGCACCTTTGCTGGAGCCATCAGGCTCAGTCTGAGCTGTCCTTTCTCCAAGCTGCAAACAGAACCTGCCCCCAGACAGTGCCCTGCAAACAGGCAGGGTTCTGTCAGGCCAGGGAGAATGCAGAGATTTGGGGTCTGTGAGTGCTGGCAGGGACAGATCAGGCACAGGGAAACCCCTGCAGGAGGAAAATCTTCAGGAAGCAGAGAGAAGATCAGGCAATGAGAGAAAACAAAACCCAGCAATGCTGTGGCAGGGCGAGTTGAGAGATGTCCACAGGATCCCCTCCAGTGCAGCCCCTCCCTCTGAACAAGCCCCCTCCCTCCTGTGCCCCAGCCAAGCCTCTGCCCTCAGGGCCGGGGCTCCAAGGCATGCAGCTCCTCCTGTGCAGGCAGAGCTGCAGCAGAGCCATGGGGCTGCTCTGCAGCCCCGGGCCCAGTTCCCTCTGCAGAGCACAGGGCTGGGAGCAGCTGCCCGGCCACGGGGGCTCTGGAGGGGGCACCGCTGGCTCAGGGTGACGCTGTCCCCAGTGCCCAGCTCTGGGCAATGCTGTCAGTGCAGCCAGGGAAGGAGCTGCATCTTCCTTCATCCAATGCCATCATAAGGACACTTGGAAGTCCCTCTGAGATTTCACCCCAAGCTGGGAGCTTCAACCCAGCTTGCAAACCTGTCCTAGATCATCTCTGAGTGATAAGATCCATGGGGAAAGGCAGAGGTTTGTGACACTGAAAATGCTGCTGGGTTGTTGGAATGAGTGATGTTAGTCCTTGGCTACAAATGTGGAGCTGGGCTGTGGTGGATCCCTCTGCTCCCAGCAGTGCCTGGTCACATTTTAGGGGAAATGTGGGAAGGTGATCACCCTCTACCTGAGAAGGGTTCCAGTCCAGAGAAACACTGAACAGGTCAGAACAACAGATCATCTCCCCTCACTCTCCACTCATCACTTGGCCTCAGAGAACTTGCTTAGTTCTCCCTGGGGGCAGAGAAATGCTGAGAGTTTCTGATATCCAAGAATACCAGCAGAGATATGGGGCAGCTGATAAAAAATTTCTGCAACTCTTGCACACAAAAGGGTGTGTTCCAGGGCAGGGTGGGTGGGAAATGGCTTTGATTTTGGTTACAGGTATCTCGTCTAATCCTTCACTGTCCTTTTCTCCATGAACAGGTGCCCAAGTGCAGCCACAGCAAATGTCCAACAGCAGCTCCATCAGCCATTTCCTCCTGCTGCCATTGGCAGGCACGGGGCAGCTGCAGCTCCTGCACTTCTGCCTCTTGCTGGGCATCTCCCTGGCTGCCCTCCTGGGCAACGGTCTCATCATCAGCGCCGTAGCCTGCGGCCACCACCTGCACACACCCATGTTCTTCTGCCTGCTCAACCTGGTCCTCAGCGACCTGGGCTCCATCTGTACCACTGTCCCCAAAGCCATGCACAATTCCCTCTGGGACACCAGCACCATCTCCTACAAAGAGTGTGCAGTCCAACTCATTTGTTTTATCTTTTTCATTTCAGCAGAGTTTTCCCTCCTGACCATCATGTGCTGTGACCACTACGTGTCCATCTGCAAACCCCTGCACTACGGGACCCTCCTAGGCAGCAGAGCTTGTGCCCACATGGCAGCAGCTGCCTGGGCCAGTGCCTTTCTCAACACTCTCATACACACCGCCAATACATTTTCCCTGCCCCTGTGGCAGGCCAATGCCCTGGACCAGTTCTTCTGTGAAATCCCCCAGATCCTCAAGGTCTACTGCTCACACTAAAACCACAGGGAACTTGGGCTCATTGAAGTTTGTGCCTGTTTAGGACTTGGCTGGTTTGTGTTCATTGTTTTCTCCTATGTGCAGATCTTTAGGGCCGTGCTGAGGATCCCCTCTGAGCAGGGATGGCACAAAGCCTTTTCCACCTGCCTCCCTCACCTGCCCGTGCTCTCCCTGTTCCTCAGCACTGTCATGATTGCTCACCTGAAGGCCCCCTTGATCTCCTCCCTATCCCTGGATCTGACCCTGTCAGTTTTGTACTCAGTGGGGCCTCCAGCCCTGAACCCCCTCATCTACAGCCTAAGAAACCAGGAGCTCAAGGCTGCAGTGTGGACACTGATGACTGGATGGTTTCTGGAACATTAAACTGCTGGCCAGTTTCTGCAAATCACTTGTAATAACCTTTGATACTTTTTGATAGTTTCATTTTGGAGGTTCTTTTTCTTTGTTTTAGTTTTTTCATATTGGCCACAAAGAAAAGCCACTCCTTGTGCCATTTCTCATTTTATTTCTCTCCACCTTCCCTGTGGCCACACACTGTGTCAATCAGAGGCTGCGCTCTTGGTGGCATTAAAGGAACTAAAGGATCTCCCAGCAAAGTTTTCACTGAAGCTCCCCCTTTTGTTGCCTTCCCTGGAGCTGCAGCGGCAATGTCTGTGTGCAGAGCTGGGGCAGATCAGTGCTGGCCCAGCAGCTGTGCCCAGCAGCAGCAGCATCACTTGGTCTTGCCAGTGCTGCTGCCATGGCCCTGCCCTGCTGCCCTGGTGGCCCTGGTGTTGCTGCAGGGCCTGAGTGCTCTCGGGGCCAGGCGCAGCCCTGGGGTGGCAGTGCCGGGGCTGCAGCAGGGACAGACCATGGGCACTGCTGGCACAGCATTGAGGCCTCAGGCCAGGGCCTGGGGGCTCCAGGCTCCTTGCCCAGGCTCTCTCAAGAACATGCCCAGGCCAATGCTCAGCACAGAAAAGCCCCGTGAGCAGCCCCAGGCTGGCCGTGGGCAGGCTGGGGGCAAACAGCATGGCTGGGGCTCTGCAAGGGCCCTGGGGCAGACGGGAAGGAGCAGCAGTGCAGGGGCTGATCCATCCCCAGTGCACTGGACAGCACATGGCAGCGTCCCAGAGCGTCCTGATGGAGCTGCCAACAACATCCCCCCTCTGCAGCCCTGGCCTCTCCCCCAGCTCACACAGGTGCCCCATCCTTGCAGGCACAGACAAGGCAGCCCTGGCTCAGCAGCCCCTGTTTGCATTGCACAGAGCAGGGGGAGCACCCCCATGCTGTTGTTGTGGGGACATGAACCGGAGGGAGCACAAATGCCATCAGCCCCTGGGGCCAGCAAGGGCTGGGGGACAGCAGGGAAACAACTCAGCTTTGTCCTGGCCTCTGCAGTCAGCCAGAAAGTTTGTTCCCATCAGCTGGGAGTTTCCTGTCCCACTGCAGACACTGTTGCTCAGAGCCAGGGCTCCCTGGCAGCCACGCCAAAACTGCCCTGAGCATTTCCTTGGCTTCACCTTTGCTTTCTTTACTCTTCCTGATACAAATGTCTTCCCCTTGCCCACCCCTGTTCCCTCCCCTGCAAACAGCCCATCCCTGTTTGCCCTTTCCTCTCTGGCCCCACTCCCCATTGCAGTTCCTGACTTGGCACCATGGGAACGTCCCTTGGGCAGCAGGATCATCCTACAAGTGCTGCAGGAATTGTCTGCAGGCTCCTGCAGTGCCTGGTGCTGCTCCCTTGCCACAGGCACCCCAGGCCAGGGGGGCACATCTGGGCTGCTGTGTCTGGCTCTGGGGCTCCCTGTGCTGGGCAGTGAGGAGGAGCTGCAGAGGCTCTGCAGGACTGACAGGATGGGCTTTGGGGCTGGCAGGAGAAGCTGAGGCACCTGGGCTGCTGGAGCTTCTGAAGAGGAGGCCCAGGGCTCATCCTTCAACTGCTCCAAGGGTGCTTTCAGAGAATCACAGAATCAGCAAGGTTGGAAAAGACCTTGGAGATCATCAAGTCCAACCTGTGCCCTGACACTGCCTTGTCTCCCCTGAGCCTCCTCATCTCCAGGATAAACAGCCCCAGCTCTCTCAGCCACTCTTCACAGGACTTGTGTTCCAGACCCCTCCCAAGCCTTGTTACCCTTCTCTGGACATGCTCCAGCCCTTCCATGTCCTTCGTAAATTGGGGAACCCAGAACTACAAACAGCACTCAAGGTGCTGCCCAAGTAGTGTCGAGCACAGGGGAAGAATCCCTGCCCTGCTCTTGCTGGCCACACCATTCCTGATCCATAGGGGTGCCAAGGGTTGGATGAGGGAAATGCTGGGGATGGGGACAAAGTGATATTGTTTGTCAGCCTTGATTTTCATATCTGTTCAGACTGAATTTGAAGATGCTGGCGGTCAGTATCAATTAGACATTGCTGATATCAATCTATAAACAGGAAACGAAAGCAGGCAAAACAATTCTGTCTTTGTTGAGTTTTGAGGGTTCCCAGGATGAGGTGAGAGATGAGAATCTGACTCCATGTTCTCAGAAGACTGATATATTATATTATAATATATTATATTATATTATATTATATTATATTATATTATATTATATTATATTATATTATATTATATTATATTATATTATATTATATTATATTATATTACATTACATTACATTACATTACATTACATTATGCTGTACTAAAAGTATACTAAAGAATAAGAAAGGATACAGACAGAAGGCTTAACAAGAATGATAATGAAAACTCGTGACTGACTCCTCAGAGTCCGACAGAGCTGATGGTGATTGGTCATTAAGTAAAAACAATTCCCAGGGAACCAATCAAATATGCACATGTTGTTAAACAATCTCCAGACCACATTCCAAAGCAGCAAACACAGGAGAAGCAATCAGATAATTATGTCTTTTCATTCTTTTCTGATGCTTCTCAGCTTCCCAGAGGAAGAAATCCTGACAAAGGGATTTTTCAGAAAATATGATAGTGGAATGTCTGCATTGTTTTCAAAATAGTTTATTCACTGTTGTGGTGTGCTGTGATGTCCCATTTTGGCCTTCCAGGTCACTTTCCCAGGTGTGCCTATATGTCTAATCCCTTCCCCCTTGCCCCATGCTGAGTGAGTCCTGTCAATCAGGCTAAACGTTCCAGCAAGGCGTCGTGTGGTTGGTCAAGTTTAAAGGATGCCCCTATGCCCAGAGGTCATTGGCCTGTCTGGGTGTCATCTTCCCCTGAGACCCTGCCCCTCTCACCTGGTTGGTGGCTCACCTGTACCTCCCCTCCCCCGGTCCCTGAGCTTAAAAGGTGAATCAGACCATGCGGTCTTGATTCTGTTGGAGCAGTTGCTCACGTTCAGACCTCTGTAACCATGGAATAAACCTCTGGACGTTAAACCCTCCAGCAGAATCCATCTCCTTTTTCTCTTCACCATCGCCTGAAGCTATCCCTCCTGAGGTAACGGGGTCCCTTACAAGCCTGGACTTGTTCAGTGCCCAGCTGCAACCACCAGCAAGCTAAGGTATCTCTGGGGTGATACACCGCAGTTGCTGCCTTTGGCCCAGCAGCGAGGGTCAGACTGGCCCAGGCACAATCTAACTGATAATATTGGGAGCCTTTTTTTTCCAATATTTGGCGTCCCTGAGGTGGGCAAAGCGACTCTGCAGCCCGAGACGGACCACAGCACCTCGGAGAACCTTCTGGCAGCCGTGCATCCAGCTGAAAAGGGCTTTGGTTGCAACGCCCTTAGCTAGAGACTTAGGGAATATTCCCAGAAGAAGTTTCGTGGACTGTTCGGCGCCTCTGGAAAGCCCAGCTCCTTTCTGGTGAGCAGATTTTCCAGAGGGAGGACAGGGGAGCCTCTCTCGCCCAAGAGAGGTCCTGTTCCGGTGAAGAGACCTGCCCGTACCCAGCCAGCTACAGCTTCCATTTTGGGTGAGTATCTCTGCTCTCGGTAGGGCAGGATCTCAAAAAGAGACTCTGCCGTGAGTTCTGTTCCTTTTTGCATTTGCATTTTTGGGCTGCACAGCCCCACAGACGGAATTCATTGATTTCTAGCTATTAGCTTTCTGCCGCGTGTTTTACTGTCTTTTAGAATTCGCGCGGGAGCTCTCTGCCCTTCCCCCCCGGCTCTGCAGGCTCGGCTCTCTCCACGTGGTCGGGAGATCTTTCTTTCTCTCTCTCTCTCTCTCTGTGCGGGGAGGGGGGGCTCTCGGCTCTCTTGCCGCGGGGGATCCTCTCTCTCTCTCTCTGTGGGGGAAGGGGGTGTTCTCTGCACACGCGGCGCGGGGGGCCCCGGTTTCGGCTTGCCACGTGGCGCGGCTGCTCTCTCTGCTCAGCGGGGGGGTGCATTCCACGGCGGGGGAGGCTTTGTTTCTGCCTCAGCTCGGCAGGGCGTGACCTGCTGCTGCTGCCCGGGAATTTTAAAAGCAGTATATACAGCTGCATTGTTAAGCTTTTGTCGGCTCGTTATCGCTTTCCTATCTGTGGGTTTTTTTTAGAAATCGGTAGCTGATTTTGGCTTTGTTTTTGGTCAGGCGGGATTTAGTACTTTGCTTTTTACATCTAACATGGGTTTGAAACTCAGCATTGTACAAAAAGGAGTGTTTTATAATATTGTTAGCATTTTAAATAGTGGTAATGTGAAGTTCTCAAAGGGAAAATTGAAACAGTTTGTAAGATGGCTTTTCCTCCACTTCCCACAAATCTCCCCTGAAGAAATCCACAATATTCAATTCTGGGATAAAGTTGGAAATGAATTGATAATCTTAGGACAATCTGGCAATGCCCCCTCAGCTAAATTTGTGTTTTGGAGTTTACAAATTCGTACAGCATTGCTCAAACAAAAGGAAATGGAGAAAAAGCCAAATGTAAAGCCATGTACCTCTGCTGTCTCCCTGTTTCTCCTCTCCTAGTTCTAAAACCCCTAAACCTCTTTCCCCAAAACTTAGTATTTTAAACAGATCAAACTCATTGGGAAGTCGACGCCCAAAGTCTGTTGAAATGCCTGAGTTGCCTTGTCCACAAGGCCCTGGCCAGGCTGTGTGGAACCTTTCCCAATCCCCTGTGTCCCCTCCTCTGAAACCCACAGCACGTGTCAGCTTTGCAGAGAGTAGTGTTACCCAAAATGGCCCCAGCCCCTAGGGGGTCCACAAGATGGTGGATGCCACGTGGCATCTTCCCAAACCTGGTCTTCTTCTTCCCAAAATCCCCTTAAGCATCCCAAAACCCCAGCCCCATCCCCCTCGCCTCCTGTTCCTTATGATACCTTCCCTCCTCCCACTCCCACTCCTGCAATACCCTCAGCTCCACCCCTCTACTCCTCCCAGGGGGCGTCTGCTGACGTGATGTCACCAGGCGTCCCCGCCCCCTGCTTGCCCCCTGACCCCGCCCCCTGTTCCCACAGTTTCCCCGCCCCTTGCCGGCCCCCTGTCCCCGCCCCCTGTGCCCATTGCATCCCCGCCCTCTTCCCCAGGTTCCCACGGTGGGGACACACCCACTGTCTGTCCCCAAACCTGTAGCTGTGATCCCAATTCTTCTGTTTCAAGGGATACAGAGCAGGGAACAGCAGACCCAATGCATAGTCCCATGTTGTCACTGGCTCCTGTTACTTTTCAGCCTGCAGCTCAGGGGGGAGCAGCTCCAACTGCTAATTGGAGTTCTTTTGGACGACAATTGATTAAAGAGATCTGTAAATCTCATAAAGAATATGGTCCACACAGTCCATATTTCCGTGGCCTTTTAAATTCTGAACTGAGTAGGACTGTAGTGATTCCACATGATTTAAAACAGCTTTTTCCTGTCTCATGACCGCCACAGAATTTAAATTATGGGAAATAGCATGGAAACAACTGCTGAATGATGCTCTCCCAGGCTTGCATTCTGATCCAAACACAGCCAAAGACAACAGTGGTAACCCTATCACCATTGAGCACCTCTGTGGTGAGGGCCAATGGTCTTCTCCCTCGATCCAAGATACTGCAATTCCTGCAGAAACACTCGAGAAAGTAAAGGAAGCAGCAGAAAAAGCATTCTTTTCCCTACAACCTGAGGGGCCTTTTGAGCCCTATAGTAAAATTAAACAGCTACCATCAGAGCCTTTTTTGAAATTTGTAGAAAGGTTAACTAGAGCTATTGAAATACAAGTTAAAAAGAGAATGCTAGGGAAGCAATTTTAGAAGAAATGGCGTTTACAAATGCAAACTGAACAGTGTCAAGCGGCAATCCTGAGACTTCCTATCGAACCGCCTCCTACGTTAAAAGATATGCTCCTAGTGTGTAACAGGAAAGTGCCTCTGATGACTGTGGCTGAAGACACCAGACCAAGGCTGCTGCCAAGACCACCTCAGCGTGTCTCGCCGTTGCCAGCCCTGCGCCTTTCCCCTCAGCACAGCAGTACCCTGGGCAGCAGCGGAGACCAGCAATGGTTGAGCCCACAAAACCATGCCTGCTTTGTAACAACCTAGGGCACTGGAGTAACCAGTGCCCCTGAAAAGGGGAATTTGATGAATTTAAGAATAGCAGGGAGGAGAACTACAAGCTCTCCCTGGGGGTCAACAACAACAAAAAAACTGAAGAGACAGCGCCGGCCTGCAGGCGCGCAGACACAAAAAGAGCAGGCCAAGGGAATAAGGGTAGCAAAACAAATCAAGCGCGCGATAATATTAATGTTTGTGTAAGTGAAGCAGGTGCTTCAAAGACTGTGTATGATTTAGGTGATCCTGTGTTAACCACGTCTTCTGTCAATGAGCCTTACAGGTTGCAGCTGACTGAGTCACTCCATCTGGAGGACACTGATTGGCATTTTGTGTCTGTAAATCCTGAACAGAAAGGTACTTGGAACCGGATTCGTTGTAAGTACATCGTCATTGGGGACACCAAACACACACCACAAGAGATCAGAATTGCTCCGGGAATGACAACATCAGATCCTGAGCAATTCGTTCTTGGCCTGCATTGTTTCCACCCACCCCTGTTTCTTCCCAAGGGACAAATTGTTGCACAAGCTATCCCTGTGCCATCTTTACCTGAAAATATCAAAAAACAAGGGCCCACAGTCACCCGAGTACAAGTTATTGGGAAAGACAAACCCAAATTATGGTGTAATATCAGTGGGGGTGGGGAGTCTAAACGCATTGAGATGCTTGTAGACACAGGTGCAGACTGCACAGTGATTCCAGTACAAGACTGGCCAGCACATTGGCCTTTGCAAAATGTTGCCGGTCACCTTCAAGGTGTAGGAGGTCTGCAATTGGCAAGACAATCCAAAAGCATTATTCAATTTGAGGGACCAAACGGACAATTGGCAAATATCCGTCCATTTGTGTTAGATTATTCAGAACTTTTGTTAGGGAGATATTTAATGGCCCAGTGGGGTGTCACAATTGATATTCCAGACTCTCCACAGCATATTTGTACAGCAGTCATTGAACAACAGCGCCCCACCCAAAACCTGAAGTGGAAAACAGACAAACCAGTTCAGGTGAAACAGTGGCCGCTCAGTAAACAAAAAATAAAGGTGCTTGAGGAACTAGTGGAAGAGCAACTAAAAAAGGGCCACATTGTGGAGACCATGTCCCCATGGAACTCTCCAGTGTTTGTCATCCAAAAAGCTGACAAAAAGAGATGGCGGCTCCTCTGCGACCACCGACAAATTAATAATGTCATTGAATATATGGGTTCTCCCCAACCTGGTATGCCATCCCCAACAATGCTTCCCCAAGATTGGAAATTAGCTGTTATTGATATTAAGGATTGTTTTTTCCAAATCCCCTTGCACCCTGACGATGCACCGCGTTTTGCATTCTCAGTTCCTTCTATTAATATGGAATCCTCTATGAAAAGGTACCATTGGACCGTTCTTCCTCAGGGATTAAAGGTATCTCCAGCTATCTGCCAGTGGTATGTCTCTTCCCTGCTTTTCCCAGTACGTGCAGCCACAGAGAAGGCCATCATGTATCATTATATGGATGATATCCTTGTGTGTGCCCCCAATGATGATTTACTCACACATGCGCTTGACCTAATGATCGATGCATTGATTGTTGCAGGGTTCGAGCTCCAGGAAAAGAAAATTCAAAAGATGCCACCTTGGAAGTATTTGGGCTTAGAAATTGGAAATAGGACCATTGTTCCTCAAAAACTAGAAATCAATCCAAGGATCAAGACCCTTGCGGATGTCCACAAGTTGTGTGGGTCTTTGAATTGGGTAAGACCATGGCTCGGTCTGACTAATGAAGACCTTGCCCCTCTTTTCAATTTATTGAAAGGGGGAGAGGACCCAGGTGCTCCTAGGTCTGTTATCCCAGAGGCACGGAAAGCTCTAGAAAAGGTTGAGATTGCAATGTCCACAAGACAGGCCAACCGATGTCGGCCTGACCTGCCATTCAAATTTATCATCCTAGGTAAGTTGCCACACCTCCATGGAATTATTTTCCAGTGGGAGGAAAAACAAACACCTAGGGCAAAGAACATACCAAAAAAGGACCGGGACCAGAGGGACCCTCTCTTGATCATAGAATGGGTTTTCCTCAGTCACAAAAGGTCCAAGAGACTGACAAAGCCTCAGGAGCTGGTAGCAGAACTGATCCGAAAAGCAAGGACCCGGATCAGGGAGTTAGCAGGATGTGATTTTAAGTGCATTCACATTCCAGTTGAGTTAAAATCAGGTCAAAATACTGTGAAAATACTGGAACAATTGTTTCAAGAAAATGAAGTGTTGCAGTTTGCTCTGGATTCCTACTCAGGACAAATTTCAGTAGCGCGGCCCGCTCACAAATTGTTCGAACAAGATGTTCAATTTACCTTAAAACTGAGAAGTGCTCTAAGTAGGAGACCTTTAAAAAGGGCTCTAACTGTCTTCACAGATGCATCCGGGAGGTCCCACAAGTCCGTTATGACTTGGAAGGATCCTCAAACCCAGCAGTGGGAGACAGACATTGCTGAGGTGGAGGGTTCACCTCAGGTTGCTGAATTGGCTGCAGTTGTTAGGGCCTTTGAAAGGTTCTCAGAACCATTTAATCTGATTACAGACTCTGCATACGTGGCAGGAGTAGTATCCAGGGCAGATCAAGCAATACTGCAAGATGTGTCTAACATCACACTTTTCGAATTGCTCTCAAAACTGGTGAAGTTAGTCACTCACCGAGAGCAACCATTTTATGTGATGCATGTCAGGTCACACACTGACTTGCCAGGGTTTATCGCTAAAGGCAACAGAAGGGCAGATGCTCTTGCTGCACCTGCAGTGATGGCCACTCTCCCAATGTTTTTGAACAGGCAAAAATCAGCCACCAGCTTTTCCACCAAAATGCACCTGGCCTGGTTCATCAGTTTAACATCACTCGAGAACAGGCCAAAGCGATTGTGGCCACATGCCCAAATTGCCAACAACATGCACTCCCTACAGTGAGTACGGGAGCAAACCCAAGGGGACTGAACAGTTGTGAACTGTGGCAAACAGATGTAACACACATACAGTCTTTTGGACGGCAGAAATATGTTCATGTTAGTGTAGATACCTCTTCTGGAGTGGTCTGTGCTTCTGCCCACACAGGAGAATCATCTATTAATGCCATTAAGCACCTCTTACAGGCTTTTTCTTTCATGGGCATCCCCAAGGAGCTGAAAACTGATAATGGGCCTGCTTACAAATCCAAGGAATTCGGGAGCTTCCTGCAGCAATGGGGAGTAGAGCACAAAACTGGCATCCCCTACTCCCCTACACGTCAAGCCATTGTAGAAAGAACTCACCGTGATATTAAAAGGGTCCTGGACCAGCAACAACAGGTTCTGAAGGTGGAACCTCCCCACATCTGGTTATCCAGGGCGCTATTCACAATAAATTTTCTGAATTGTTCTTTTGACAGCCTGAACCCACCCATCCTACGCCACTTTGGGGGGAGCAATCATAAGTTAATGAAAGAAAAACCTCCAGTTTTAGTAAAGGACCCTGAGACTTGGAAAATGGTGGGACCCTACAAATTGGTTACTTGGGGACGTGGATACGCCTGTGTGTCCACCCCCTCTGGTTTAAGGTGGGTTCCTTCCAAATGGGTAAAGCTCTATGTTCCCAAGGTCTCAGAGAAATCTACAGAAGCACCCCAGGTTGCTCATGCTGCCTGGAGAAGAAAACGCCACACGCGTTCTCTGGAGGAATTTCCACTTAAACCTCCTATCTGGAATAGTTTATAATATATGTTTGTTTCAACTTTTTGTACCAGTTTAGATCCCACTGCTCGTGTGTAGCCTCGAGATGCCATGAGACCAAGCCTGCTTCTCGTCCTATTCGTGATCATCCCACCTGCGATCTCCTGCATAGTCCCTCAGCCCAAACCACATATGGACAACCTTGACAACGGCTCTCAGACATCAACAGAGAAACTGACAACTGGCTGAATGGACTGTTCAAAGGCTGGGGACTCTCGGGCTGGTTGGGATCTATTCTGAAAACTGTGTTTTTAGTGCTGTTCATTTGAGTTATAGTTATTGTAGTTGTTAGCATTGTTTGGACTAATCAAACGCATGGTTCTCAAGTTAATTTCAAGCTCATCTCCCCCTCCTGAGGTCTACCATTTGGAAGCCCTCAGTGCTCCAATGGATGACCTGGAAGCCTCAGTAGAAAACACTGACTCTCCTGTAGAGGAAGAACTGATTTACCAACCATGGTTTGGCAATCATTCTGCACCACAAACACAGTCCTCTTCTTTTTAAACGAAACTAGGGGGAGATGTTGTGGTGTGCTGTGATGTCCCATTTTGGCCTTCCAGGTCACTTTCCCAGGTGTGCCTATACATCTAATCCCTTCCCCCTTGCCCCCATGCTGAGTGAGTCCTGTCAATCAGGCTAAAGTTTCCAGCAAGGCGTCGTGTGGTTGGTCAAGTTTAAAGGATGCCCCTATGCCTAGAGGTCATTGGCCTGTCTGGGTGTCATCTTCCCCTGAGACCCTGCCCCTCTCACCTGGTTGGTGGCTCACCTGTACCTCCCCTCCCCCGGTCCCTGAGCTTAAAAGGTGAATCAGACCATGCGGTCTTGATTCTGTTGGAGCAGTTGCTCACGTTCAGACCTCTGTAACCATGGAATAAACCTCTGGACATTAAACCCTCCAGCAGAATCCTCTCCTTTTTCTCTTCACCATCGCCTGAAGCTATCCTCCTGAGGTAAACCGGGTTCCTTACAAGCCTGGACTTGTTCAGTGCCCAGCTGCAACCCCCAGCAAGCCAAGGTATCTCTGGGGTGAGACACCGCAGTTGCTGCCTTTGGCCCGGCAGCGAGGGTCAGACTGGCCCAGGCACAATCTAGCTGATAATATTGGGAGCTTTTTTTTCCAATAATTCACTTTGAATACATTTCTGAAATATTCCTAATTACCACAGAAGAATTGAAAATTTAAGATATTTCCAGGGCCTTTTGAACAAATGCTTATGAGCCTTTTTCAGTGAATTCCTGAACTGTAGAGCTCAAGAAAGAAGAGGCCTCTGGAGTAATAAAATTCGTCAGCAACATCCAAGAGGCTGACGATCCATCCCCATGACAGCAGCAATGAACAGAAATGGGCACAGCTTTGTGGCTGCCCCAGCTTTGGCATGGGCCCTGGGCCTGGAGCAGGAGCAGCTCTTGAGGGCCCCAAGGCCGGGGCTCTTGTGCTGCCCTGGGCAGATGGGATGGCAGCAGGGGCTGCAGAGCTCTCAGCACCTCAGCCCGAGGGGAGCAGGGCAGCCAGGGAGCTTCCTTTGGCTTGGCCAAGCACCTTCCCCCATGGTGGGGCTGCGTCCTGTGGCAGCTGCAGCTGCTGCTGTGCCCTTGCCAGGGGCTGAGGCTGTGGGGCACTCCCCAGAGCAGCCCGGCCTGAGCAGAGCTGTGGGGCCAGAGCCAGCCGGGCTGGGCTGGGGAGAGCCTTTGGTGCTGCTCAGAGCTCAGGGCAGCTGGCAGAGCTTGCAGGGAGCTGGGCTGGGCTCCAAGAGCCTGGCCCAGAAACCATCAGTGTCCATCTCAGCCTGGCTGAGCGTGCAGGGGCCAAGAAGAGCAGCCAGGGTCTGCACATTCTCTGTGTGGGAGCTGAGCTTGTGAGCCCTTGAGCCTTCCCAAGTGCTGGGGCTGCACCTCAGCTTGAGAGGAAATGGGACAGATGGGAGCAGACACAAATAATTCCTGCTGGATTTTTTATTGTGTTTGCTTATACAGGTGACCTGGATCCATTAACAGAGGAGGAGTTTTGTGCCAGATACATTGGTAGAGTGGTAAGAATAATATTTTTTAGCTGAAAATAATATTTCATGTATAATACACAATGAGAAAAAAGCCCCACATATGATTAGAAGAGCATCTGAGTTTTTCAGAGCAACAGAGACTCATTGATGTTCCAACAGTCAAACCTGTTCAAATACTTTGCTCAGGGCTTCCATGAGATGAGACGTGACCACCAGAGGCCAAGGCCAGCCAGAGCTCTCTGTCCTGGCAGGTTTTGTCTGGGAGAACCCTTTGCATATAGGGAATTTTCAGAGGGAGTGTCAATTTTAGCCGTGGGCACCTGGAAAGACGAGGATTCTTTTTCATAGGAAGGAAAGCATGGAGCCCCAGTTCTCCAGGGGCTGATAAGAGGCAGCCCTCAACATTCCAAGATCAGCTGGACCTGTCACCTGGCTGGCCAAGCCAGCAAGATCTGTTCCATGTTCTCTTGGTTTCACAGTGATCTGCAGTGTCCCAATGTTCTCCTTGCTTCTGAAGTGTCACAATGGCCCCGTGCTTCCATGGGGCCCCACAGTGTCACAATGGTCTCCATGATTCCATGGGGCCTTGCAATGCCACAATGATCTCCATGGATCCACGGTGCCTCTCAGGATCACACCGGCCCTTTGGTTCCATGAGGCCCTGAAATGCAGCAATTGCCTCTTGGTTCCACAAAGCCCTGCTGCTTCACACTGGCCCCGTGGGACCATACAGTCCAACAGAGCCACAAAGATGTTGTTGGTTCCATGAGGCCCCACGGTGTCACCAATGTCTCCACAGAAAGGAAAGCACAGAGCCCCTGTGTTTGAGGGGCTGATGAACTGCAGTCACCAGAGGCCAAAGCCAGGCCTGTCTGTCTGTCCTGGCAAGTTTTTCCTGGAGCAATCCTTGGATATTTGAAGCTTTGAATGTTGAATCCCAATTTCAGCCCTTTTTGCCTGGAGGAGAAGGGCAGTTCTTTTTCATAGGAAGGAAAGCATGGAGCCCCTGTGTTTGGAAGGCAGATGAGAGCTGGCCCTAAGGAGGCCAAGGCCAGACAGACTGGTCTGTAATGGCAGCTTTTGTGTAGGAGCAATATTTGGATATAGGACTTTTGGAGGTGGAATCCCAATTTCGGCCATGGGCACCTGGAGAAGAAGGATGGTTCTTTTCCATGGGAAGGAAAGGGCCAGTGTTTCAGGGCAGAACAGAGGTGACCACCAGAGGCCAAGGCCAGCTACAGCAGTCTGTCCTGGCAGCTTTTGTCTGAGTGAAACCCTTGCATATAGGGAATTTTGGAGGAAAAGTACTCATTTTGGCCAGGGGTGCCTGTTCAGGAGGGAGGGCTCTTTTCCATAGGAAGGAAAGCACTGAGCCTTACAGTGTTTGAAGGCAGGTGAGCGACAGCTCTCAGGAAGTAAAGGTCAGACAGACTTTTTGGTAATGGCAGCTTTATCTGGGAGCAATCCCTGGATGTTGAGAATTTTGAAGGGGAAATCCCATTTTGGCCATGGATGTTTGAATGAGATGGATAGTTCTTTTCTATCTGAAGGGAAGTCCAGAGCCCCAGTGTCTCAGGGGTCCAGGTGAAGAGACCCTCAACATACCAAGGGCAGTTGGACCAGTCAGGCCAAGCCAACCAGAGCTGTTACCCGTTCCCTTGGATCCATGGGGCCCTGCAGTGTCACAATGGTCCCTTGCTTCCATGAGGCCTTGCAGTGTCACTGGGGTCTCCTTGGTTCCATGGTGTCACAATGGACCCTTGGTTCCATGCAGACTCACAGTGTCAGAAGGGTGTCCTTGGTTCCATGAGGCCCTGCAGAGCCCCTTGATTCAGCAAGGCCTCCAAGTGTCATCATAGCCTCCAGGATTCCATGAGGCCCCACAATGTCACAATGGACCTTTGGTCCCATGGGGTCCCACACTGTTCCATGAATCCTTAGTTCCATGGGCCCTCTAGTGTCACAATGGACTCCTTCGTTCCATGATGCCACACAGTGTGACAACTGCCCCTTGGCCTGCCAACACTCCATAGTATCACAATGGTTCCTTGCTTCCATGAGGTCTTGTAGTGTCACAATGGCCCCTTGGTTCAATGATGCCTTCAGTGTCACAATGGTCTCCATGATTCCCTAAGGCCTTGCAGTGTCACAACAGGCCATTGGTTTCACTGAGCCCCACAGTGTCACTGTGGTCCCCTTGGCTCCACAAGGCTCTGGAGTGTCACAATGGCCCTTTGGTTTCACAAGGCCTCAAAGTGTAAAAATGGCCTCCATGATTTCATGAGGCCTTGCTGTGTCACAATGGACCTTTGGTTCCATGATGCCCCAGTGTGTCACAACGGCCTCCTTGGTTCTGTTGGACCCTTCATCCCATGGAGACCCATGGTGTTCACTGGAGTCCCCTTGATTCCATGAGGCCCTGCCATGCTGTAATGGCCCCTTGGTTCCAGTGGGTCCCAAAGTGTCAGCACAGTCTCCATTGTTCCATGAGGCCCCACAATGTCACTGTCATCCCCTTGATTCCACAGGGCCCCACAGTGGAACAATGGACTCTTGGTTCCATGAGGCTCCTGAGTCATAATGGTCTCCTTGGATCCACAGTGTCACAGTGGCCCCTTGGCTCCATGTGGCCACACTGTTTAACAACAGACCCTTAGTTCCACAAGGCCTTGCTGTGTCACAATGGACTTCTGGTTCCATGAGCTCTCACACTGCCAGCAGCATTCTCCTTGGTTCTGCAGTGTCAGCATGGCCCCTTTGTTCCATGAGGTTCCATAGTAGAATACGGTCACCTTGGTTCCGTGAGGTTCTGAAATGTCACAATGGACGCATGGTTCCACCAGGCCTTGCTGTGTCAGAATGGACCCTTTTTTCCAAGAGGTTTCTCAGAGTCACAATGGTCTCCTTGGAGCCGCAGTATCACATTGGTTCAATGTGGCTCCAATGTGCCAGAATGGATTTTGGTTCCATGGAGTTCTGTTCTGCTGTGTCACCATGGACCCTTTGTTCCATGAGTTTGCACCGTGTCACAGCTGAGTCCTTGGTTCTGTGAGGCCTCGCCAACACCAAATCTCAAAAATATCAGAATAAGACTCATTAACACTAATTTGCATGTTGCCTCCGCTTGAGGTGTGATGACCTGATTCAGGAACAGCACGGTGACAATCCCCCTGCTGCTCAGGCCACACAGACACCAATGTGATAGATGGCAAATGGCGTTTATTAATGGGTACACAGGGTTATATAATGGCGGTTAACGGTCAACAAAACGGGGGGCTAAGGAACTTTAACAGTAAAGGGGAGGGGTTCTGTCTACCCATAACATCACGAGATCTTCTGATCGGTCCCTAATCTCCCAGATTTGCCCCCCCCCACCCTTTATGATTAATTAAAACCACAGAAAGTGTAAAGGTTATAAAAATACAAAGGCTATCAAACTGATACATGGCAAAACTGACAACTGGTAAAAAACAATACAACATGTCTGCAATTAACACGCTTCAAAGCAACTGTTGGTGGTCAACAAATAAAATGTTAACTTTTTCTAACTGGTTTTTAACAAACAGTACTAACTTGTTTAAAATGCAAGGTCTAAAAATCAATGTGAGGAGTATCATAGCAACTGGGCCTAATAAGGAGGAAACAAGGGTGGTCAGCTATGGGGACTAGTCAAACTATGACTCAAACTATCTTTGCTGGGCTTTTCTTTCAGTCTTTCTCTGTGCTAGCCTTTCTTTCAGTTTGCCTATGGAGTCTCTTACAACTTGGGTATGGTCTGCGTAAAAACAACATTGTTCTTTCAAGGCAGCACACAGGCTTCTCCGTTGCATGAACAGGAGGTTCAGTTCTTGTCTGTTCTGCAGGACGGTCACAAGCTTTTTGCAGCTCTTGTTGTGTTGGTACTTTTGTAGAGGCTTTCCTTGTTGATGTTTGGGATGTAGAATGCAACTGGAGGAGCATCATCTGGATGGAGGAGGAAGATGAAGAAATAGTTTTTGAGATCAATGATCACAAGTGGCTAATCATTGAGAGTGAAGGAAGTCTTTGCTGAAGCAGTTCTATGTCCTCAATGACTTCATTGATCTTCTTGAGGTTGTGCAGCAGTCTCTATGAGCCTGAAGTTTTCTTCTGAATGATGAACACTGGAGAATTCTATGGATGTGGTCTCTAGAGGGAAAGTCTTGCTGATCAAAAACTAGCATGACTTGTTCTGCTGCATGTGGTGGCAAAGCAGTAGCTTTGGCTACTTGGGTGTTCTCTGGAACAGTCAGTAGTGGTTGAAGAGCTTTGGCTAAGTCTGTCAGCTCTTCATTCTGATTTGCTGAAACAATCGAAGGATAAATGACAAGTCTAAGGATGCTGCTTCTGTCTTTACTAATTATTAAAAAGTCTTGTCTTTTGGGCAAAGTCCTAGTGACACTAGTAGGTATCACTGCGTGGCTCTCATCTATGAAGCAATGTAAAGTCTACAATCTTCTGTGGGTGAAGCACAAGGGTTGGAATCTCTGTGCAGTCAACATCTGTGCTTCTTCTTTTTTTTTTTTTTTTTTTTTTTTTTGCTTGTGGAATGGTCTGCATTTTCTTGCCCATGCTTCTTGTCAGCATTCTCATGCACTTGATCAAGTTTCACATTATTTACTGAGGTCTACCTGGACTTTTGCACCTGCTAAAACACAAACAAATCCATGTCCCTGCAGGGACTGGAGGATTATCTCAAAATCTTGGAGGTGAAGAATGGGTCCTGATGTGAAAATAAAACATTGATCTGTTCTGTTTCAGTCTCTATGCAATATTGCATAGGGAAATGTAAGATAACAACAATTAGCAATCAATCAGATAATACACATAACCAATAACACATCTGAAATCATACAATTATCAGTCACTACAACACTGAACTGTCATCCCAGAGTCTGCGACAGCTGATGAACCTTGAAACAACAGAGAACTGGAGAACTCATGTCCAGATTCATGTTTCTCCAAACTCCCTTTGAAATCAGGCTCAGCTATCATATATGGTCAAATTGCCAAGCCAAAACGACTTGAATACTTCTTGTTGCAGAAAACATCTGGGCTGATTCTCAATCATTCCATTCAAGTAGAGCTAGAACTTGGCAAGACTTCAAACTCTAATTGATGGGCATTACTTAATAAATTTTAAAACAAGACTCTTAAAAACAGCAATTATGAATAGGAAACCTTACGATTAAAGATCAATCAAACTATTAAAGAATTGAATCCCTCCAAAACTTCTGTCAGGAGAGAAATTCTTCAAACACAGCAAACCTCTTGAATTCTCAGCTGAGGTACTGTATAATAACTGAAGAAATAATAAATGAAGAAAAACACGAAACTGGCAATCTGGATTTAAAGGAAACCTAAAAAACATGAGTAGTTAAGAAACAAAAAGACAAGATTCTGAGGAGACACATGTCTTGTAGATGATCACACAAAGAGATAGTGAAACACATGGAAGCTGGCTGTTGGGGTTGGCTGCGTGCCCACTGCCGCGGGATCGGAGCAGGGCTGGTACCTCGGGCACCCTCTGCACCTTGACCATGCCCCGTCTCTGCCTGTGCCATCACAGGAGTGCAGGCGCTTCTGCCCTGACCGCGCCTCCCGTACACTCGTCTCGGCGCAGGCGCGGTCTTGGGAATGTCCTCTCTGCCTGTGACCAACACCTGCGCTGTCCCAATCCCGATCTGGCTCCGTTCCCACTTGGTGGTGTCCGTGCCGCATCTGAGAACTGGGGAAAAACCCTCCCCTCTTTCCTGCCTGCGTGTGCGGTGTCCTGCAAACCCTCTCTGTTCCCGCCGACCACATCCACGTCCCCCCACCCCGGGGTTCGCCACCCTGCGGCGCGGAAGGCAGAGGCTCCGCCCAGGCTCTCAGACTCTGAGTTAATGATGGTGCCTTGCGCCTCCGAGTTAAACGGTGGTGCCTCGCGCTTTCTCTAACAGCCCGTCCCAAAATGACTGCGCCTGCTCTTTTCCGTCAGCCGGCGCGCCTGCGCTTGGGAGCCGCATAGATCGTCCCTGCGGCTGTGAATCCCTGCACTCAACAAAATCGCAATCACCTACAGTCTGCGTAGCCGCCCCAGCACCCAGCCAGGGCACCACCAGCAAACACTCCTGCGTGGCTTTCCAAGTTTCTTGCTCCTGCCATGTTTTCCGTAGAGCCCGCACAACTCTCCGCCATAATTTGAGATTCCGCCCCGAGCCTGAGGACATGGCCTCCTCGGCTAGGGCCTTGGTAGACCTATATCACATTTCTATGTGGAGAATATCCACCGGCTGCCCAATAACCCCAATCCGCAATAGCCTTGATACTACGAGGGCAAAATCCCCTGGCTTGCAGTCAATACCCCACTGCCTGTGAACCTGAAAAATGACCTTCGCAAGGGCCTCCATTCCTCTCGCTGGTCCGGGAGTATCCTCCCCGCCGAGCTGGGCCAGCTGCTGCAGCCGTCGTTCACCCGACCAGGCGATCCCCGTCCCCCGGGCAAAGTCCCAGGTTTTGGCACCACTTTGTTGCCTCCGCTTGAGGCGTGACGACCTGATTTGGGAATGGCACAGTGACAATGCCCCTGCCACTCGGGCCATGTACTCACAGACACCAATGTGGTGGACAGTAAATGGCATTTATTAACGGTTACACAGGGTTATATATAACGGGGGTTAACGGCCAACAAAATGGGGGGCTAAGTAACTTTAACAGTAAAGGAGAGGGGTTCTGTCTACCCGTAACATCACGAGATCTTCCGATCGGTCCCTAATCTCCCACATTTGCAGTTTAAGAGGGCATCATTTATTCAGGCCTGAGGTCTAGCAAGGGATAACTCCTCACATTATGTGAACATGTAATTCTACCAATGTCACTAAATGTGTATTAGAATTTATCCATTACCGTAAAACCCACCCCAAGTTCCCAGATTTAGTCCTTTTTTCTATCACTGCATTCTTGAGCCAGATGTCTTCTTGTCTTCCAACCATTCCTGCTGGGAAGGCAGCCCCTGCATGCCTTGTTCCTGTGCTAAAAGCTCACAGGCACAGTAAAAATGAATTAAACCTTTTGATAATGAGCCAAAGGCTTTGTGTGGGCAGGCAGAGGGAGGCAGGAGGCAGAGCTGTCAGCAAAGGAAGGGCCCAGCCAGGTGGGGCAGCCGGGGGATGCCGACAGCCTGCAGGGACAGAGGCACAGGGCAGGGACTCCGTGGGACAGCCTGGGCTGCACAGGGCACAGGGATGGGCAGCAGCTGCAAGACAGCCCTGCCAGAGCCAACTTGGGCAGCACTTTGGCCATGGCTGCTGGCCCTGGGGCCAGGAGGGGACAAGTGACCCTTGCAGGCCTGGGGCCTCATTGTCTCCTTGTCCCTGCTCAGCAGCCTGGCAGACGCCGCCCCATGCTCCTGCCCTTGCCATAGCACATCCCCGCATGCCAGTGCCCATCCCGGGAAGAGCCCTGAGCAAGGAGGGAGGGACAGGACCTGCCTGGCCAGGGGCTGGGGCTCAGGCCTTGGCCCATTGCATTCCTCAAATTCCAGCTTTGCTCAACACCAGAGAGACCTTTCCCTTGCTTGTCCCCACGTGTCATCACTGCCTCCAATGTTCTGCTCTGCCTGGAGAACTTCCTCAGTTGTGTCCCTCAGTGGGACCCATTAAAACTTGTAGAAACTTTGGAGTTTAAATTTAATTTTTAGTTCCTGAGAAGTTCTTTGAACACTCTCTGGGACTGAGTCTTATGTAAACAGCAGCAAAGCCCTGAGAGGGTCATTAAAGTCCTTGTGCTGTGTCTGTGCTGCTGAGCTGGGCTGGGCTTCTGCCACAGGAGCTCTTGGAAACCAAGAAGAACACAAAAAGTCATTTCTCCTGATGAGCAGCTTTTCTCTCAGTCCAGCAGGGCTGAGGGCACTGCTTGCAGGTACCTGAGAGCAGTAAAGCAGAGAGAGACTTAAAGGAACTGGAAGGACAATTTTGAGCTCATTCATGGAGAAATCTTCCCAGTTTTTGACACAGTCAGTTTCTGGCTGCAGGGATCTCCTAAAGCTGGATGGCAGGACTGATGTGACTGTAAGGATGGCTCTGCTGCCCTTTCTGCTTTGGGGGAGGATGTGCTGCAGAGTGGGGTTGCCCTGGGCACTGTCAGAGGGACAGGGCAGGACGGCTCCTGCTGCCAGGGACGGCTGCAGGGGGTGAAGCTGGGGCTGCAGCCAGGGCTGCCCAGGGCTGTCCTGCAGAGCAGCTCCTGCAGCCCTCAGGACTCTTGGCCAGCCCAGGGCATGTGCCACCTGCCAGGGGCAGCTCTCAGCCTGTCTGGCAGCTCTCCATGGACGCTGCAGGTGAGCTGTGGGTGCACGGAGTGACTCCTGCCAGGGCAGGTCCTGCTGCTGTGAAGAGGGTGCTGTGTGGGCCAGGGCTGCTCAGAGCTCCAGCTCATGCCCAGCTCATTCCTGAGGGGACTTTTCATGGGGTCATTCAGGGCAGGGGTTTCCTGCTTGGGTCTCTGCTTTCCTGAATCTGTGCTCCCACTTTTCCCTGCTCATCTTGGTGGCAATGGAAACTCAGCTGTGCAGGCCAGAGCAGGGGCTGAGGTTCTTCAGCCATCACACTGAGTTTTCCTGGGAACCTCAGCAAGAGCCTACACCTGCCCAGCCTCCAGATCCATGCAGCATCACCTTTCCCTGGTGCCCAGGCTGGGGGAGCTGTTCTTTAATCCCTGCAGGGCCGAGCAGCTGCAGGGCAGGGCTGGCCCAGGGGCTGGGCTGGGCTTTGGCAGCTCTAGCAGGGAAGGAGCCCGTGGCCACAGGAGCAGCTGGGGCTGGGGCAGCTCCAGCAGCAGAGCCGTGGGCAGGGAGGGAGGGAGGGAGGCAGTGCTGAGGGCAGCCCTGCTGCAGGGCAGATGTGGCACCTGCTGGGCCTGCCCTGCAGGGCAGACACTACCCTGAGCAGCACAGCTTTTATGTCCCCTCGCAGCCAGCACAGCCCTCAGCCCGGGGGCTCATGGCCCTCAGTCCCTCCTGGGCCAGCAGAGCAGCCCCAGAGATGAAGGGCATCTCTGCGGCCATGTGCCCATTCCCTGCTGACCAGGGCCTGAGGGCCACTGTCCTGCCCTGCTGCTGCCTGGCAGGGGCTGGGCAGGGCTGGCCAGGGAAAGGCTTTTCCTCAGGCCCAACTCTCTCTCTCTCCTTGCCTTGCCCAGGTGCTGCTGGCATTGCTGAGGGGCTCTCTGCAATGGCAGTTCCAGCTGCAGGGCCAGGCCCAGCCCTTGGGCTCCTCCTGTGCAGGCTGAGCACAGCAATGGGGTGTCCCAGCTCCCTGTGCCCGGGGAGCTCTGGGCAGGGCAGCCTGGGACCCTGGCAATGAGCCCACTCTCCTCAAGCACTGCCATGGACAGGACCCTTGGTGTGTCCTCCATCACACCAAGGATGCCATCCAAGCTGTCAGCTGCCTCCAGGGTACACTGGGGGACAGGAGCGTCCTTGGCCAGAGTGGGGCTGGGACTCTGAGAAAGGCTAAACCAGTTTGCTTTGCTGTGGGTCCCTCTGCTCTCAGTTGTGTCAGGCTGATTTCCAGGGGAACACAGGGACTGCCCTGGATTGCAGAAAAGGGCAGCTGGGGACAGACGGAGTGACAGAGCAGCTCCCCTAGCCCTTCACTGAGTTCCAGCCACTGCTCTTGCCTTGCACAGCTGTCTCTGCTCTCCCTGGGTGAAGCAGGAAACCCTCTCAAACTGCCTTTGGCCATCACCCTCCCTTAGTCCTGGGACAGGAGATGCTGCTGAGCTCCTCAGCCTCAGGAGCTGTTTGAGCTGATGGAATCTAACCCCAGGACTTGCCCCTGTCCCCATTCCATGACCCCACTGCTTCAGAGCAGAGCTGACCCCTTGGTGTCCATGGGCAGAGCCCCTGCTCATCACAGCAATGGGGCCAGATCCCAGCAAAATTCCAGGCACGGGGCTGAAGGAAGAGCTCTGAGAAAAGGAAAACTGGGGGACACAGAGCAACAGGGGCAGGGCTGGGAGAAAGGGCTTGCACAGAGCTCAGCAAAGTCTGCCCTGACTTGTCACTGTCTCCCCTTTGAACATCTCCCCATGACCCACTGTCTCTCAGCCGGTATCGGCATTAATTGTTGCAGTAAAGGTGGTGTATTGAGATGGCCCCAGATTTGCCAGGCTCCACAACATTTGCCCTGTGCACCCGACCTTGTTGGGGTCATTATCATGCTGTCCATCCCTCCCAAAGAGTACCTCCAATACTGTCACTTCTCTCAGCTGTTGGATCCCATCCTCAAGAGTCTTCCAGCACATTCTATGGTGCTGCTCCTGCATTCTCTCCCTATGAACAAACCTCTCTCTGACACTTATTAAAAGCCCTTGCTCCCTTACAAAAATCGGATTGATACCTGAGTCCTGGGTCAAGCGTCCCAAATTCCTTGCCTCACCACCATCCAGCTGGACACCTGTACCCATAAGATCCCAGACCCAGAGTAACCAGGTTGTATAAGCCTC